>NC_046164.1:42871511-43076662 GCF_011064425.1 Rattus rattus | reverse complement strand
GAATACAACCGGAAGCAATAATCACTATTCCTTAATATCTGTCAACATCAATGGCCTCAACTCCCCAATAAAAAGACATAGATTAACAAACTGGATACGCAACGAGGACCCTGCATTCTACTGCCTACAGGAAACACACCTCAGAGAGAAAGACCAACACTACTTCAGAGTGAAAGGCTGGAAAACATATTTCCAAGCAAATGGTCTGAAGAAGCAAGCTGGAGTAGCCATTCTAATATCAAAGAAAATTGATTTTCAACTAAAAGTCATCAAAAAAGATAAGGAGGGACACTTCATATTCATCAAAGGAAAAATCCAGCAAGATGAACTCTCAATCCTAAATATCTATGCCCCAAATACAAGGGCACCTACATACATAAAAGAAGCCGGATGTAGATCTCTCCTGAGAGACACAGCCAGAATACAGCAAATACAGAGGCGAATGCCAGCAGCAAACCACTGAACTGAGAACGGGATGCCTGTTGAAGGAATCAGAGAAAGAACTGGAAGAGCTTGAAGGGGCTCGAGACCCCATATGAACAACAATGCTAAGCACCCAGAGCTTCCAGGGACTAAACCACAACCTAAAGACTATACATGGACTGACCCTGGACTCTGACCTCATAGGTAGCAATGAATATCCTAGTAAGAGCACCAGTGGAAGGGGAAGCCCTGGGTCCTGCTAAGACTGAACCCCCAGTGAACTAGACTGTCGGGGGGAGGGCAGAAATGGGGGGAGGGTGGGGAGGGGAACACCCATAAGGAAGGGGGGGAGGGAAGGGGATGTTTGCCCGGAAACCGGGAAAGGGAATAACACTAGAAATGTAAATAAGAAATACTCAAGTTAATAAAAAAAAAAAAAAAAAAAAAAAAAGAAAAGCTAGGAGGGATTGTCCCCTTTTCTGGGAATGCGAAGGTTTGCATGGGATCCTATTGCTATGAGTTTGGAAGAAAAGGAGTTTGTACATAAAGAAATGTTGGAGAATAAGAATTTTCAGAAGCATATGCAAGAAAGGAGGAAGTTTTGGCCATATCACAAAACATGTAGTGTTTTCTGGTTATGTTGGGAATGAGCTTTGTGAAAGAGAGATATGGGAAATGGCATTGACAGGGCTGTGAAGTTAAAACCTACTGAACGTCTTTTCTGTTGGTGAGAATAGCAGAGGGATATTTCTTGGACAGGGTTCTCAGAATGTCTTTTTAAGCTTTGAAAATGTCCTTCTTCTTAGGAACGATAGGCTGAAATATTTGTGGGGATTTTGTTATTATATTTGAAAACAGTAAAAAAATATTACCTGTGTATACACTTCATTTGCCAATATATACTTGTGTTTGTATGTATGAATAGTTAAATAGAACAAATTCTGTATTTTATAGCTGGAATGATCAGTCCTCTGTATCCTAGCTTGTGCATTTGTACGAATGAAACCATCAGAAATACTGAGGTTGCTCAGACACTGAGCCACCAACCAGTCAACATACACCAGCTGATATGAGGTCCCCAACACATATACAGTAGAGGACTGCAGGGTCTGGACAAAGTCAGAGAAGATGCTCCTAACTCTTAAGAGACTGGAGGACACAGGGAATGGGGAGTTCAGGTGGATGAGGGGACATACTTGAGGAGACAGGGAAAGGAGGTATGGGATGTGGAACAATCAGTGTAGACAGTGTGAGCAATAAAGTCTGGGATGTAAAAAAAAAAAAAACCTCTAAAGAAAGAAATGGAAAAAGAAAGAAATACATAAAAAATCTCACCTGTACTCAACATGTGCTTGTGGTGGCATAAATGTTTCTAATCATTACTTTCTCTGTCACCTGTTTCTAATTTGTTTATGTATTTCACCTTTGTGGTGTGTCACATGTGTCCATGATACCCACGGGGAATTCTATATCCTGAGACCTGAGGGCATCATCTTTTGTTGTTGGTTTTCTCTTTCATTATATTTTTCATACAATGTATGAATCTTGTCCTTTGCCTCTTTTACAACTCTTCCCAGATCCTTCCCACCTCCCTCTCTACTTAACTTTAAGTAAAGAAATAATGAAATGAACATAAGACCAAGTAGACAGAAACAGTGACATAAGGAAGCAAAAGCCTACGAAGAATACGGCTTCGCTGTTCAAGATTAGGCTCATAACCAGAGTGACCTGGGAGAAACTGTCACTGTCCCTAGATGTCTGGTCATGTTGGTGTTATTGCAATACGGAGGAAATGTTTTCAGGAGTGGGGAGGCTTTCTTGTCTCATGGTTTTTCTCTAGTCCCTTTTAAGGAGGGATTTCTGCTATGTGTCCAAGCCGACTGGTTTTCTCTCCAACATCTTAGAGTCTGTCATACTTGCACAGCAGTGAGTCTATTGTCATATCAGATATTCATGCAACAAAAATGTTATTGAAAATTTATATTCGTGTGATTTCCCAGAAATCTTTTAACTGAGCACCACTCTTTAAAACACATTGCAGTTGTGTACCTCTTCAGACATTTCAATCACTTGGACAAAGATGATTGATTTCTATCTTGCCAAAACATCCTACCCTTTGGGAGTTGTTTCTTAGAAGAGCACAGTTTCTACTGGCGCCCCTCTGAAAAGACACCCTCTTACTGATCACAGCTCATGCTCTGGCTAACTGTACAGCTTAGCAGTTGTGTGAATAGAACATCTGAATCATGAATGTCTCCATGTGCCCCTAAGTGTGTGGTTGGGCATCAGGAGATGATATTGCAGAAGGTTCATTTTCTGGTTTTCTTTTATGTTCCTCAGCATCACCCAATGATTCTTCCATGAGGACTTCCCCATTGTATTACAGCAACAGTGTCATCCACACACTGAGGCCCCTAAGAAATCTAGCCCACCCCCGATCCTACTCTTCGGTGGGTATAATTGCCCTGTGGTTGTTTCATCATCTGAAAGTGGCAGATAAATGACAGATTTAACCTAGATATCTGTGTGGTAAAACCTCAAGGGGTGCTTTAAAATTTCTTTAAGGAAAATTTCACACTTCAGGAAACAGGCATTATTGAGCCTGCTATCCATCTTTTATTTATTTATTTACTTATTTATTTTTTGTTTTGTTTTTACTCTGTGTTGTCTTTATATTGTTGTTACAAGAGAAATATACAGTCGACCCTACAGTGTTGAAAAAAAATCACAAGTTTTACTTGAGATCTCCTAATAGATTATAAATGAATCGTTCGGTAACCTCTGGCTCCCTGGGGTTGAACTGACACAGTATTTAGTTTGCAAAATACTTTTGATCATTTCTTTGTTTTCTGCACATTTCTAAGAGAAGTTATTACCTGTTAAATATAGTGTCATTGTTATTTATAGGCATGCAGTTTTCTTTTAATGAGCTGCCTGCTAATCTTTTCTTCCTTTTCTATTTTTTTTCCTATTTTTTCAATGTTGTTTGGATTTCCTTCCCTGACAAATGGGTTAGAGGTAGTACAGAACAAACTGTTAGTTATCTCATTAGGGAGTTTTATTCTAAGCTATTATAATTCTTAGGAAAGTAGAATTTTTGAAAAAAGAACCCCTGGGTAACGATGTGTAAATGATTTTAGACATTTAAAATTCCCACTGCCTGGTGTCAGCCACGGCATTCATATAACAAACATGTTCACAAGCTGTCTATAAAAAAGCCCTGCTCCTTCCATCTCTGTAACTTGCCTGACAGTGGGAAGGTATTCTCTCTTCCCAGTTTCTACAGTGTGTAGTGGTGTAGATTTGCCCTCATATTGTCCCTTTAAACTTACTTAGATTTCCAGAGTTCCCTTCAATAAACCAACAGTGTCATGCATTTCTGTGTAATAACCTCCATGATCATGTGGCTGCCATGTTTTCACACTTTCTGCGTCCCTTCTTGTTTTTTGTTTGAACCTCTTTAGCTATTTTTTTTCCGTTGAAACGATTGTTAGCTGTTGAAACCTACATGAGGACCTGTAGGGTAGCTCACCAGGTAAAGGTGATTGTGCCCAACTGTGAGGACTTGAGTTCCATTCCCGCGATCCACACAATGGAAGGACAGAATCAACTCCATCAAGTTTTGCTCTGACCTGCACATGCATGCCCACCCACATATACCTAAATAAATAATAAGCAAATAAATAAATAAATAAATAAATAAATAAATTAATTTACGTTTAAAACCAAAGTAGTTTTGGTGTTCTCCATAAACCTTTGTTTACTCCTGCTGGGTGAAGATTGATCTGTAATGTGTGAGGGACTCTGTGAGGAAAACAAGTTGAAAGCAGAGAGGCAATTTAGGGGAGTGTTATAATAAATGAGGCTTCATAAATTATAAAGATGTGTAGTCATATTTAGGTTTAGTAGAAGTGAGAAAAGAAATTTCAAAAGTAGTAAAAACGAGCTGCCATGGTTTGGTATAATTGTGATTAGCCATGGGATTCAATCATTCAAAACAATTTCTGTAGCAATGATGATAAGAAAGTTGGTAAGGGAAGTAGTTGAATGATGTAAAGTCTACATAGGAAGGCATAATTAATAAGATCATTGCAGGTCATGACAATTTGATTATTATCTAAACTCCACTGTATGTTTATTATAAAGTAAATAGCCACATCACTGTTAAATTGCACTGATGAGTGTCACTGCTTTAGGAATGGTAGGACCTGAAAGAATGGAACTGATAAATGGAGCAGACCAAAGTCTTAGGCAACGGCCTTTCGGAGACTCAGACTTAAGAAAGACCAGATGAGTGAAGTTCTTATGACTTCAAGCTATGTATGGTTACCAGGACAAGCCCAACATGACAGAAACGTCTTTCTCTGTAGAGGCACATAAAAGACAGTTTAAATACTTAATTGAATGGAAACAGCAAACAATAATGAATAATCAGAAGTAAATTCACTCCTGTATTAAGCCCTCAGAATTCTTCTCATCCGACTCCATTTCTTGACCATATTCCCACAATGAAGATGAAGTTTGGAGACAACAATCTGAGCAGAAAGAATTTGTTCAGCAGAGTTACGCTGAACTATGAAGGATTCATTTTAAATGTGAAGACCATTCAGAGTTGAGCATGGATGGGACCTATTCACTTTCCTCAGTCACATGTAAATGACATATTCCTTGTGGGCTATATGAGAAGATGTAGGAACTGAAGCCTACATGTTGTATGTATTTAGAATGTTGTATGAACAGGATATAGACATATACATCAATTCAGGGAAGTGGTGTTAGGAAAGAAGAGTGAAGGAGACATTGTTAATAAAACTAAGGAAGATACTTGGTTCATAAGGTGCAGGTTGGTAATCAGAGAGGACCCATCCTTCCTGAAGAATACAGTGTTGCTGATCTCATCTGCCAGTGAGGGGAGAGGGGTATTGAGAGAGGTGTGTTCTCTGTTCAGTACATTCTTCTCCTAAGCTCTTTTCTTGAATATGAGTATCTGTGTTCCCACATACGATAACTTGGGTTTCTGTCTTATGTTGGTTTACAACAACAGGTCTCAGCCTCCCTAATGCTGTGACACTTTAACACAATTCCTCATATTGTGGTGACCCCAACCATAAAATTGTTTTTGTTGCTACTTTATAACTGTCATTTTGCTACTGTTTTGGATCACAATGTAAATATTTTTGGAGACAAGGGTTTTCCCTAGGGGTCACAACCCACAGGTTGAGAATCACTGGTTCAGACTTTGTGTTTGTGACAAAATATCTGACATGAGTGGAAAGAGATTTACGTGGAGTTGTAGTTTTGAAGTATTTGACTCCATTGGTTCTGAAGGCAGGAATGTGTAGTAGAACCCATGTCTCAGTAGCTAACATGCAGAGATGAAAGATGGACCAGGCCTGGTTTAACCTTTAAAATATACTGGTGATGACCCCCGTGTTTCCCTATAAGTCTCTACTTAAACTTACTAGTGCCTTCTAAAATATTGTTAACAGGCATGTCCCACGTTCTTGATACATGACCCTGGAAGGAGATTTACGTATTCAAACTATAAAATGTAGCCACTACTATGGGAGGGAATGGAAGATCCATAAAGGGCCTACGTAAACTCTTCTGATATTCAGACCTGGATGTGAGGATGGTCTTACAGGCTCATCTTTCTTGACAGTTCTGTGTTCTTTATTATTTATTTATGTTTTGGAGGGGCATCATCTATTTACAATATTCCATGTCTGTCTGTTTTTTTTTCCTTTCATTCTGTCTCATCAGAATTCTGTCTGCCCACTTAGCAATTTAGTAAAAGTTAAATTTTCTACAAGTGTGGATGAGATTTCACCATGTTTATAAAACACTTCTCTGCCTGTTAAAAGGAATTGAGGATTTATGTCTTTGACTAACATGCCCCAAAATTTGAATTCGCTTCTGAACTTAAATTGCCTGGTTTCTTGAACGTATAATGAATGAACGTGAAGTCTCTAACATGGAACATTATTAATATTTCACACTCAATAAGTTGTTGAAATCATTGAAGATCATTCTACCAGTAGTTTGTGGATTCTTAGGAAAGTGAAGATTGAGAGAAGAGCAGTCAGGGTTTTGATGACCTTTGACTCCAAATTATAATATGTGTGTGAACGCTGATTTCCCGCAGATGAAGCACCTTTTTTCATATGCTGTTACTGTTTTTCAGAGCTGTCTTCTTACACTGTAGTACAAGCTAGCCTCTAGCTCATGACTGTCCTTTCATCCCAGCCTCCCATGTCTGGCTTTATCTTATCCATTATTCACTAGGAAATGAAAACCGTGGCTCAGCATGAGACCAAACTTATCATCAAAGCATTGAGGATATGGTCAATTCATGAATCTGACAGGCTGCTTAGGTAGACTTTGTTCTCAGTATGATCTAGCAGTGTTTTGAGATGGTTCTGTAACAGTTCCTGTTGTGACCAGCAGATGCCTGCAAACACCATGGAATCATTGTGACCAGACCAGTTTAGAGAATGTAATTCTGGGTTTATGAAGGGTATATTGCTGGTCTATCCATGTTGTTTGTATTTGTTGCTTTGCCTTTTGAATCTAGACATCTAGAAAATTGAAAAGACTATTTTCTTTTAAAAGCACAGGAAGTTTCGTATTTATTTTTTGGCAGCATTGAAAGTCAGTGTGTTTGTCATTTTAAAAATGTATATAGAAATCATTGAAGAAAAACTTTTTGAATACTAGGTCTTTATTATTTTATAATATGTTCAGAATTTCTTACTCATCTGTCTTCATCTTCTCTAACTACTGCAGGAGATGTACTCAAAGGGAATAATCCCCCTCACTGCCATATCCACAGTACGGGCCCAAGGAGACAACAAATTTGAAATTGTTACAACACAAAGGACTTTTGTTTTTAGAGTAGAAAAAGAAGGTAAGATTATTTTCCATCCCTCTCTCTTTCTTTTCCTCCCTCCGTCTCTTTTGTAAGAATCTGGCTATGCAACTCAGTCTGACACAGAATTCAGTGTCAGTCCACACTGACTTTGAACTCTGACCTTGAACTCTGAACCCTCTGCCCTCATTTCTCCAAGCACTGAGAGTTCAGGTGCACACCAACATATCTGTGTCCGAGATAATTTCATTATCACTGGAAACACACTTAGAGCCCTTTGTTTTTCACAAAGCAGACTAATAAAACAGGTAAAGAAAACAACAGCCACTTTTAACTCTACTGCTTTCAAATACTTTATATTTTAAAGGGAGTTTTTTTGAATGCATAATGTTAAAACCTAACATGTTTAACCTAATGTTAAAACTGACAAGTTGCTCTCTGTATGGTTATTGTTTCATAGAAAAATCATTTAGTAGGAAGCTATTTATTAAGTACAGGACGTTTGTTTAAGCTATGGCTGTATATCAGTGGAAAATGGACAAAAATATCCTCTCACAGAGACCGTTTCAGTGTGTGATCTTGATAATGCAAAGTAGGTATTTAATAGTAAAAAGCAAATGTCCTAATTATAAACAAGTTGATTTTAGGGCAACATAGACAAGGAAGTTCTTAGCCAGATACACTGGCTTAGTAATCTTTGGGTCACAGATTTGGGCTGACTATTCTCACTGTATTATTTTTATGGGAATCATCAACTCTGTGACTCTTGACACAAAGGTGACATGTGGGGGAGAGAGAAATGCTTGCTGCTGAGAAAGATGACTCGAGTTTATCCCTGGGAACCATATCGTGGACAGAGATAATTGATTCCTGCAAGTTGTCTTCAGACTTAACCATGCACAAGGTGCATGTGTATCCCTACTCCTAAGCACATATATTTGTAGGCCCACACACAAACATACATGTATACACACATGCAAATGTGAACCCAACAGCAGAGATGTGAAATGTGTTTTGCAGAGTCTAAAAGTGTACAGAAGAGTATTTTCTAAAGTTGATTAGTACAGGAGGGAAAAGTATTGGGAAATGAATGTTCTGCCTCACACATTTGGTTGATTCTCATGATATAGGTGGCTGTAAACCACACTAGGTTTAAATAGCACAGGTGAGGCTACATCCTGATAAAATAATAAGATATTTACCTTGTATTAGGAACTGTGTTTGTGTAGATTTATAACTGGCCTGAGTTCTAGCAAAGTGCTGTCCCAGTATGCTCTATTTAAATAATGATCTATGAGGAGCTTACTGAGTATTGTGTATATACCAGGCATTTTGTCAAATCCAGCATCTTAACAACCTTGTAATGCACCTTGCATGATTATTGTTCATTTTAAACATGAGAGCATCTACCAGCAGATGGAAACAACTCTGATGCTAACCACTGAGCAGCAGCAGCATTGCCCTTTAGACTAGTCCAATTCCAGGACATGTGTTAGCATGTGGCACCAAGAAAGTGATCAATAAATATATATATTGAGAAAGTTCTCACTATTACTGAAGGTAATCAATAGTGCGTGTGTTCAGCTGCCTGTCAGGGAATAGTGTTTTTCAGACTTTGATTACTAATGATTTATGAGCCCAAACTAGAAGCTTATGTTGTTACTGAAAGCATAAACACCACGCTAAGCCCCCAAAAACATAGCATAAAAATATCAAATAACAATGCTTATAGGACATATTATAATATATAACAAATTATGTTGATCTTGTATATGGATAGTGTAGAAAACATCTCATATTTCTATTTATTTTTTAATTTTAAATACATTTTTAACTAAAATAAAATCACAGTGCTTCTTCCCTTTTTTTCCTTGATCCAACCCCTCCCAAATACCTGTTCTCAGACTCCTTTCATGTTTCTACCCTGAAGCTCAAGATAACCTCCTCTTCCCCAATTATTACACACACACACACACACACACACACACGTGTTTACAAATATATAAATAAACCTGCTGAGTCAGCTTTTGTCTGTGTGTATATGATTTTCGGGATAACCAATTTATATTGGTTAACCATTATGGGACTCATCCCTGGAAGAGACTAACTTTCTCTGTCAACAATCAGTTGTCTGTAGTTCCTGTCCAGTACTGTGGACCTGTGGGAATTTTCTCCCTTTCATGTAACATGTCTGTTGGTATTTCCATTGTTCAAATGTTGTTTATGCAGACATTTCTGGGAGAGACAGTGTCACAGCAGCAGACTTCCTGGTCTTCTGGTTCTTAACATTTTTCCTAACCCCTCTCGACCTTGTAGCCTAAACTATAGATGCAGGAGTGTCATATAGATGTAGCTGGGCTCCTCACCATCCATTGATGTCTGTATTGTGTCTAGTTGAGGTTTCCTGCTGTTTTCTCTATTTACTTTAAAACGAAGCTTCTTTGACAAGGGGTTGTAGCTATATTTATAGGTGATTATTAGGATAAAATTCAGAGAGTAGTAAGAAATTATGCTAGTCTAGCAAAGTGGCTACAGTAGATTGTCTTCTACAACCTCACTAGCCCTGGAAAGTTGGCTAGCCTTCTTGTACCAGGCATTGTTCCCTCCTGTTGAGTGGACTTGAAGTCCAATTAGGCTGCTGTTGGTTTCCATCAACATGGGCATGCCGTTTACTGTGCCCTGTGGCCATCTTCCCATTTTCCTCATTCCTGTGGTTCCTAGATGCCACCACTGACTGTTAATTGCTTCCCTCCCCCTGGAAGCTTTCATAGTATTTCCTGGTACTGTGGAAACTATACTGCAGGACTGTAACTCCCAAAGCCATGCAGAGCATGGCTGTTACCCTTCTTTACCTCCAAGCTAAGGTTGCTGAAGATAGTACACAGACCACAGGAATCATGTTATTCAAGTTCACCTGGTAGTTACAGTAAAACAACATTGGAATAGAGATCACTAACCTGGCCTACAGCCACCCTCGTTCCTTTATAAATTACCCCATAGATTCTTGACTGCCTCTACCCTGATGTGTTTTATAGAACATTGTGTATGAGTAGCCTCTTCTGTAAATCATACCTAAAACACTCTTACAGTTTGGCATCTGTAACATTTAAAATATCCAATGTTTTGATTATTCTGGGTTAACGTGATAAAAATATTGCTGTTTTCTTAATTAAATTTGCAATATGCTAAAATAGTATTACTTTGAAATTAGTCTTCCTCAGAGAGAAATTTCATATTGAATCCTATTGCTCCGGAATAAGGTGGTTATTTTGGGATTCATGGCATTATGGCCTCCAGTCATCTGTATATCTATTCATTGCTACCTATATGACTTTTTCTAAGCAGGTGATGCTATGGGGACATAGCCCTCAGGGTTAGAGCAGAGATGAATATTCTGATGGGGTTTGTGTCCAGCACTGCTCTCACATCTTGGCTGTCATTTGTAGGTGGTGCGTTTCTGTCTATCTGAGCACATTGCAGACACTGGATCACTCAGTCCCCCAAGAGAGCTCTGACTCAGATACCTAAGAGGCTTTTAAATTACAAACAATATATTAGACCTGGTATAAGAAGAAGGGTTACAAGAACAACATGGCCAGAGCATGAAATTATGAAATATTTTCTGTCTCTTCCCTTTTGCAACCTCCTTATTGTTAAAAGTGACTCTCTGCTTTGTTGAGTACTCCGTATGGTTCTGGAAGTCTCTTATAGGACCATGCTAGAATTCTAAATTGCTTTAAAATATTATGTTACAAATAATGTCTTTTGAACAAAGGAATGCAGAAATCTCTACTTTGCACTAGTAATATTAATAATATTCTATTATTCTAATAATATTATTCTAATAATAACATACTTCTGGGATTAGGGAACTAGCTCAATTGTAAAGAACTTACTATGCAAGAACAAGAACTTGGGTTCCATCCCAGAGTGCACATAAAGCCAGGGGTAGAAGAAGTTTGTGATTCCAGTGCTGCTATGGCAAAATATGAAGCAAATAAAGGAGAATCTGGACATTGACAGACAAGCTACTGTATCAGTGAATAAAAACCTGTCACAAACAAGGCAGAAGACCTGTAGTGACACTGCAGGCTATGTTCTGACCTCTATATTGAGACCATGACAGGCATTTGTATACGCACACACACCCACACACACACAGCTACTCAGTACTACTCAGACGTTTGCCCAGTTTCAAACTCTATATGTGTTTGTAAACTTTTCTGAAAATTGAGTGGCTATTCTGAAGCAATTAGTGGCTTCTTTAGCTCTGTGATGTTTTCTCTACACTGATTTTAACTAGGATCATCTGTGTGTCCGTGAGTATGGAAGTTATCTATTCAAACCTAACCAAATGGCCTAACCATTTCATGCAAAGCTAAAGATGACTCTCCCTCACCCAGAATCCAACAGTTTTAAAAAATTTTCCACAGTTAGTCATAGGGCTCCATGAGACCCTTCTCCATCTATGATTGCCATTTGATATAGCAGTCTCGTCAAGACCCAGTGCATGTAAGAGTGGCTCTAATGAAATCACATTTGTAGTGGCTATCCTGTGCTGAAGATAGCATTTCTTAAGTTCCCCCCATCCCACATTTGCCTCTTATATGCTTTCTTAAAACATTTCTGAAAATTTCTCTGAGCTTTATCAAATTGAGGGCCACTCCATATTAAGGAATACATGTCTGGTACTGTAAACCTGGTCCAAACCCCATGGCTGGGAAGGTCATAGACCCTCACTGCTGTTGTATAAAATAGTCTTGGCACAAAATTATAGTTTAAATGGTTCTGTTTATATGCATAGAGCCTATTCTTTGCTGTGAGCTGTAGTGAATGTGGAGACATGTAACTGTTTAAAATAAATGACAGATTAGTCCCCAGCCCCCAAAGAGACATCCTTCCTTATTCTTTGCTTATTTCCCATTATTCCTGGAAGTCTCAGGAGGTAAATTGCCCTAGGGATAGATCAGTTTAGTACTGCTCTAATATATATATGCTTAATACACGCAGTTGACAATTTCAAATTAATTATGGAGAGATTGAGATAATATGCTGGCTGTGATCCAAAAACAACAAAGTCTATTTTGTTATAGTTGTATTTGAAACATTTATGAATATTCAGCAAAGTAACCATGTTTTAGGTTACTTGGCAGAAATACCTTGTATGAAACCAACATTCAAGAGTTCTATGTATTCATTTGAAGGAAGCCAGGAACAGACTGGGCATTCTCAGGCAGCTAGGAGGAGCGACTCCAAGCCTACCCCTATAGTGATACACTTTCTCCAGCAAGTCCATACCTTCTAATAGTGCCATTCCTTAGGCCAACCATATTGAAACCATGACATTTGCCTTTCTCTCTCTCTCTCTCTCTCTCTCTCTCTCTCTCTCTCTCTCTCTCTCTCTCTCTTTTCTTCCTTCCTTCCTTCCTTCCTTTCTTTCTTCTTCCTTTCTTTCTATTTATCTATCTATCTACTTATCTATATATCTATTTATCTTTATTTATTGTTTTTTATTTACCTTTGATAGTCCCTCTCCTGTTTAGTTTGGGAGCCATTGCTCTCATTAAGCATAAAGCTTTCCGTTTGGTTTTTGCATTTCATCTCTTTTATCTACATCTATGGTTCCTTTCTTACAGAGGTTGTCTTTGCACATATGTTGTTGTTAGTCTACTAAGATATGCAGTGCCCTGAAAATGGGCAGTGTTTTGTGAACTGCATTGCCCTGCCATTTTTCATGGTCAGTTTATGAGACCAAAGTTCCTTTTATTCTGGGCTATTCATTTTTGGCTTAACATGCATGAGTCAGTAATGCCTTATTCCCTTTAGTACACTGATACTTTGACTGTCCATGTATGTCATTTTAATTTTCTTGTATGTCTATTGTGTTATTACTGAATTCTGCTCCCAGAGTGTTGTATCAATCATAAACACAGACATCTCAATTGTCTCTCCTCCTTGCTAGTTATCCAGAAGTGGTTTTTGGTTTCCCTTTTTTTCTGTAATTCAAAGTGGTTAGTGGATATTTTCTGTCCATATTTCTCATAATTGCCTTGTAAGTTTAAAAGTATCGATATGCTCCTTTTAAAGTTAAGTCTGAGAGCTGATGGTGGTTCCTGCTGCTTTTTGTCTTGTGTTGTCCTTGCTCAGTGTTCTGATCTGCCATCCTCGATTCAATTTTATTTTAACATTGTCCTTCATTCTCAAGATCTATCACTTATCCCCCTTTTTTTGATGGTGCCAAATGCAGTTGTGTAGGAGTTGAACTAACTTCCCTTACAGTTTCACCAATACATTTCTCAACGACCTCCAATAAATCCCTTCTCTCTGTTGAATGGACTCATGTATTATTCGATACCATTTGTATGACATTTATTCTAGTCCGTGCTCCATTATCTGTCAAATCTAACTTGACTTATTGTCTTGGTTGCTCCTTGGAGACTATGCCACCAGTCGTGTGTGATATGTTACTGAAGGTCACTTAGCTTTTATACCATGTTTTACCTTGGTAGCTGGGTTACAAAGCATTATTTTATATAATAAAGAACATAAATGGTATGTAATCACTAATAAGTAGATATTAGACCAAAAGCTCAGAATGCCCATTTTACAACTCACAGACAATATGGAGTATAGAAAGAAGGATGAAAGACCACGGTGTGGATGCTTCAGTTCTGTATTGAGAGGGGAACAGGATGATAGTGGAAGGTGGAGGGAGAGGGGGACCAAGGAGGGAGAGGATTGGGGGGAGCGATATCAGGAACTGGAGGAGATGTGAGAGAGGTACAGAGGGTCAAGAAATCAAACAAAAATATGTATCAGGGGGGATAAGGAACTGGGGATAGCCACTGGATGGTCCCAGACACGAAGGAAATGTAAGGTTCTGAGGACCCAACGGGGATGACGTTAGCCAAAATGCACAGAGAAGGAGGAGAGAGAACCTGTTGAGACCACCTCCAGTAGATAGGCAAGGTCGAGGGTTGGGGCCACCTACCATCTCTAAGTTTTAAACCCAGAAATGTTCATGTCCAAAGGAAGAACAGGGACAAAAAATGGTTCCTTGGGAGGTCGGGCCAGTAACTGACCAATGCAGATGTGGATGCTTGGACCCAACCATCAGACTGAGCTTAGGGAACCTGATGGGGGAGCTGGCAGAAGGACTGGAGGAGCAGTAGGGGATTGCAATCCTATTGGAAGAACAACGTAGGCTGGCCTGACCACCCAGTTCTCCCAGAGTCTAGACTATGGAGTGTACAGGGAGGGATCCATGGCTCTAGATACATATGTAGCCAAAGTTGGCCTGACAGAAAGGGGAGGGAATGCCCTTGGTCCTGTGGAGGCCTGATGCCCCAGTGTAGGGGGAGTGATGGGGCTGGAGAGCGTGGTTGGGTAGGGGAGGACCTTCATGCAGGCAAAGGGGACGGGGAGGTCAGATGTGTGATGGGGGGTTGGTGGAGGTCTAACCAGGAAGTGAGATATCATGGGCTGAGTGGTTGGGTGGGATATCATTTGAGATGTAAACGAATGGAATGATTAATAAAAAAAATAATAAAACAGGCCAAAAAAAAGATAGGCCAAAGATAATAAAAAGTTATAAAGAATCATTTGTTGAGTATTTCCCTGCTTAACCCACCAGTTGTGAAGTGATACTGCTTTTTTCTAAAAGCTTTGTTTTAGATATTTGGGAAAAATCCAACAGGGGTGGGGTGTATGTAAATTAGAAGTTTCTTGACCTAGTTACAGTGAAAAAACTGAAAGGAAGAATCACACTTATATGGCCTTCAAAAGAACTCCTCTTTGTGTAACTACTTTTTGCAACTCTGACTCTCCATTCTCCATAACCTCCCAAAATACCATCACCAGCTGGTGGCTCCAAGCTCCAACCAAGACCCTAATGGAAATATTTCATTTCAAAATTATAGTAGAGAGAAAACCCAGTCTCCTGAATCATGTCAGACATGAAGAAGGTATTAGGTCTCCAGAAGTTCTTTGTAAATGCAGTCTTATTTGGGGCTGAAATGGAGCCTAAGATGTGGCGTCTTCTGTATGATCCTAGAAGAAGCTCATCATACTGGCTCCAGGGCATCTGCATAGTCTTTTTGTTCTGTTAAAATTGAACTCCTGCCTCTGCTAACAGTGAAATTCAGGCTGTGATTGTGGTAAAGAACTTTGTATGTGATGTGCTTCATAAGCAAGAGGATCTTATGTCGATATTCTTTGTTGGTATGTCTTACATATTTTCTCCTTTAATTTCAGAAGAGAGGAATGATTGGATCAGTGTATTATTAAGTGCACTGAAGTCGCCATCACTTACATCACAGTTGCAAGCAGCCGTGTCACCTGAGAAATGTGGATATCTTGAATTGAGAGGCTATAAAGCCAAAATTTTTACTGTGTTAAGGGGCAACAGTGTGTGGCTTTGCAAAAACGAGCAGGTGAGCCTTGTGATATTAACTGTAAATTACTATTCTTTAATGACAGCAACCGTGCTTAGCTTTTGAGAGCCATGTGTATTTTTATTTATAGTCTTGGTTTTGCTTTAAAAGCTCTATTAACGATAACAAAGAAAATCTGGATGAATGCTTTGTTTCAGAAAAGTATCTTCATTAGATGGGAGGATTGCTAGTGGACTGAGGAAATAGCATTGTTGAAAAGTATGCCTTAATTGAAGTAACATATAGCTGTCAGATGAGAATAAATACAGATGTTTATGGATGGGCCAAATTCCATTTCTTTGTGGTATAAGACCAAAAAAAAAAATAATCAGTAACTCAGTGTATTACTTGCTTTTTTGTTGATGTGACAACAGCATGACCAAAGCCCCCTATAGAAGAGGCAATTGATTTTAGCTTAATGTTCTAGAATAAAGAAAGAGTCCAGTATGGCAGTGAGGCATGGCAGTAAGAATAGGAAGCTCTGAGCATACATCTTGAGCCATACTCATGAGCACAAATCAAAGTGGGTGAGTGGGAAGGTCCTAGGATTAAAGATCACAAATCTGCCACAGTGACTTGCTTCCTCCTCAAGGCCACACCCCTCACATCTCTAACACCTCCTCCCAAACAGTGTTACTGAGGGAAGACCAAATTCTGAGCCAGTGGGGTATGTAGCTCCTTGAAACTGCCACTCCAAGTTTATCATCTTTATTTTTATCATCTTTATTCTGTTTGTCATGAAATTGCTTTGATAATAGAGCAATAGTATAGAGCTGTGGGTATAGAGATATGTTGGTGCATATGCTTGCAGCCATGTCTGTCTGTCTGTCTTATCTATCTTTCTTTCTTTTTAGATATATACATATACATATGTCACATATATGCACATATATGGGCTTTAATTATATTGTTTTTGGTCAAATCACTAAAGAGATAATTTAAGTATTTTTTTGAGGAGGCTTGTGGATAATTAAAGTGTTTTTCTGTGTTTTACAAGCTTCATGCTTGATTTTGTAGTGCAGTTTCCTTTTCTCTACCATTTAGACTTTTGCATGTAGAAGCAAATTCTTCATTAGGTACTTAGTTCTTATTTGAGATATGAAATAGTGTATTTTGAATAGAAATGAATTCTAGAATGAATTCATTTAATAATGGACTATGGTAAGTTTCAAAATTGACTCTTTTCCTGTCTAAAGCAGAGTTATCAACTGAAAACAAGCAGTAGGGAAAAAAAATAACAATACAGCTCTTTAACCAAAAGCACCCTCAAAATTCATTGTGAATGTATTCATTATTTGGGGTGGGTAATGTCAGCCAATTAGCTGTGGTAGGCATCACTGAGTAACATCAGCAAACTAATAATGTGAATATTTATCATAATCCTAAAAAAAGTGACATACAGCTTAACAGGGTATGTGAACTGGATGTGAATATTGTGTCTGAAGTCTGTGAGGATAGGTGATTAAAACTTTTCTCATTGGAATTCAGGCCAAAACTCATAATTTGCAACTATCTGAGTTGAAGTTTTTCTGCCGAATTGAGGTATTCATTTTTGTATTTGCACAGACCCAGTACCATCCCTATTATTCATTTCATTGCTCACATTAACTAGATTATCCGAGTGTATGTTATTTTCTAGAAATAATATATTTTCGAGTTTTATTAACACTTTGGAAGAAGGACTATTTTTTTTTTGAAATCATTGCTTTAGTAATATTTTGAATGTGGAATCTAAAATGTTTGTCCCTGGCTAAATGCCAGGTACTATGCTAATTAATTTATAAACACTCCCTTTTAAACTTTCATATAATTATCGGAAGAAGATCCTGTCATCTGTGAATTAAATGAATAAAATGAAGTTTATATAATTGGTACAGGGCTAACAGTTCCATCATGCCAAGCTTCATTTAAAACTAGAATTTTTTTAATTCTAAGTTTGTCTTCTTACTAAAAGCTCTATTTAAATCTTTTCTCAACTTTTATGTTTTAGAAATAAGCAAGGACTACTATTGTGACTAATTACATTGCCTCGGAATTTGGGGGCAAGCACTTAATGTTGTGTCAGGCTGTGCACTCTCAAAAGCATGTACATATCTACCAGGGCAGTTTCATCTACAAGGTGAAAATCTACAAGAGCAGCTACAGGTAGTCGGCCCAGTGCTTTAGTTGTCTGTTCATTTGCTTTGCTTTCCCAAGACAGGGTCTCTTGTAGCATATGACCTTGAACTCTTCTCCTCCTGTCTCCTGTCAGTGCTGTATTCCATGGGAAAGCATTATGAAGTGGTCCCAAATACAGGGCAACAAATAAATTTGAGAATTAGAAACATTTCCATTTATGCAAATAAATAAATTATTTTAAAAATTGAAAGCAGTGAGACTGACATCTTTGAATAAGTAACCTATTTTTAAAATAAACACATATTAATGTACATTTATTTAGTTTCTTCCTTTCACACATCGAGGTGGTTATATTTTACCTTTAAAGACATATTTGTGTGTGTGTGTGTGTGTGTGTGTGTGTGTGTGTGTGTGTGTGTGTGTTGCTTGCGTCCTCTTATATAGAGTCTTCTTGACTAGTGGTAAAGTTGAACAAGCCATGCATGCAGTCCTATTCCAGCCTTTGAAGCCTTTCCCTTTTGGTATTTTCCTATTGTCCTGAGGAAAGCTGTCTATTACTGACCTCATATGGGGAAGCAGCTAATGGGAAGAATCTCTCAGGCTGCTGAGAGAGGACAGACTTTCTCCTCAACATGAACGACATCACCCAATTGAGGTTTTTGGTCTGCTTTAGGACGGTACTGGATGATGGTGTTATCTATTGTTGTAAATGCACACACACACTCACACACACACACACGCACACATGCACATACACGTGTGCGTGCACACATGCATGCACACCAATAATTTTTAAAGGTTATGAAACAAATGTATTCCTTCAAAAGTGTGAGATGTTTATTTTTGAACTTTTGTATAATTTGTATTAGATGTACTAATAGCTATGTAACAGAACATAATTGCTTTATTCATAAAGAGCAAATTCATTGCACATGTAATTTCTTGGTATAAAGACATGTTGTTTTTTTATTTTTATTTTATTATTTTTTTAACGAGTATTTCTTATTTACATTTCGAATGTTATTCCCTTTCCCGGTTTCCAGGCCAACATTCCCCTAGCCCCTCCCCTTCCCCTTCTATATGGGTGTTCTTCTCCCTATCCTCCCCCCATTACCACCCTCCCCAACAATCACGTTCACTGGGGGTTCAGTCTTAGCAGGACCAAGGGCTTCCCCTTCCACTGGTGCTCTTACTAGGCTATTCATTGCTACCTATGAGGTTAGAGTCCAGGGTCAGTCCATGTATAGTCTTTGGGTAGTGGCTTAGTCCCTAGAAGCTCTGGTTGGTTGGTATTGTTGTTCATATCGGGTCTTGAGCCCCTTCAAACTCTTCCAGTCCTTTCTCTGATTCCTTCAACGGGGGTCCCGTTCTCAGGTCAGTGGTTTGCTGTTGGCATTCGCCTATGTATTTGCTGTATTCTGGCTGTGTCTCTCAGGAGAGATCTACATCCGGTTCCTGTAGACCTGCACTTCTTTGCTTCATCCATATTGTCTAATTGGGTGGCTGTATATGTATGGGTCACATGTGGGGCAGGTTCTGAATGGGTGTTCCTTCTGCCTCTGTTTTAATCTTTGCCTCCCTATTCCCTGCCAAGGGTATTCTTGTTCCCCTTTTAAAGAAGGAGTGAAGCATTCCCATTTTGGTCATCCGTCTTGAGTTTCATGTTTCTGTGCATCTAGGGTAATTCAAGCATTTGGGCTAATAGCCACTTATCAATGAGTGCATACCATGTGTGTTTTTCTGTGATTGGGTTACCTCACTCAGGATGATATTTTCCAGTTCCATCCATTTGCCTATAATTTCATAAAGTCATTGTTTTTGATAGCTGAGTAATATTCCATTGTGTAGATGTACCACATTTTCTGTATCCATTCTTCTGTTGAAGGGCATCTGGGTTCTTTCCAGCTTCTGGCTATTATAAATAAGGCTGCTATGAACATAGTGGAGCACGTGTCTTTTTCATATGTTGGGGCATCTTTTGAGTATATGCCCAAGAGAGGTATAGCTGGATCCTCAGGCAGTTCAATGTCCAATTTTCTGAGGAACCTCCAGATTGATTTCCAGAATGGTTGTACCAGTCTGCAATCCCACCAACAATCGAGGAGTGTTCCTCTTTGTCCACATCCTCGCCAGCATTTGCTGTTGCCTGAGTTTTTGATCTTAGCCATTTTCACTGGTGTGAGGTGAAATCTCAGGGTTGTTTTGATTTGCATTTCCCTTATGACTAAAGATGTTGAACATTTCTTTAGGTGTTTCTCAGCCATTCGGCATTCCTCAGCTGTGAATTCTTTGTTTAGCTTTGAACCCCATTTTTTAATAGGGTTATTTCTCTCCCTGCAGTCTAACTTCTTGAGTTCTTTGTATATTTTGGATATAAGCCCTCTATCCGTTGTAGGATTGGTAAAGATCTTTTCCCAATCTGTTGGTTGCCGTTTTGTCCTAACCGCAATAAGACATGTTGTTTTAAAAAGAGATTGATCTATAACATTCTAACCAAGGAATTATATTCAGTGATCTTTCAATTAGTGGATAAATAATTTTACTAATTTGTTGATTGTTCCAGTAAGAATGAACAGACACTAGATAAAAGATAAGGTTGGCCATTAAAGAGAAATCTTATTTACCCTAACCACATGTGTTAGATTGGAAGGTTGCAGCTAGGGTTTTCATTCTTGCTCTATTAAGGCAAACTGTTTCAGATAATGCAGTTAGTCCTTTTAACTAGCATCGTTCTGAAGGAAATAGAGCACTGCCTCTAAAGTTGTCATTACTTTTTTGAAATTTCATATTTCTGGCCCTATTCCTCGTGTGTTAGCTTAACCTTTGGGTATGTAGTGTGTATGCATCCATGAAGAGTACCAAATGTGGTACTCTATGGGATATATAAGTCCAGATCCACACATCCAGCTAAAGGGAGGAAGAAAATCCTGGAGTTGGAAAATGTATAAAACTTACTTTTACCAAACCTGTGTTAACAGCAATGGGTCTTTTATTCACCCCTGGATGATATACAGTTTTTTACTGTTAATCTATCTAGAAGAATAACCTTTTAAAGTTGAACATTTTGAAACACTGGTATAAGATCTTGCAAACATTTTAGTAAAGATTAAAAAAATCATTATTGCTGTCTATCTTGGAAGGATTGTTCATAGCACTTTGTATATCATTTCACAACTCTACGGCTTGGGCTTTGCACTTTTGCACACTTACTGAAATGTCAGTGATTCATATACAAGTTTAAAATGTTCAGCCTTTCTGGAAAAGCCTCCTTACTGCATGTTTCACTTCATGTAGAGCTGCATGATCGAGTAACTCCTTCTTCTTCTTCTTTTTTTTTTCTGTTTTTTCCTTTCTTTTTTTTTTTTCTTTTTTCTTTTTTTTTTTTTTTTTGGATTATTTTCTTTTATTGGATATTTCCTTTATTTACATTTTAAATGTTATCCCGTTTCCTGGTTTCATCATCCAGAAACCCTCCATCCCATCCCACTTCCTTTCCTATTGTTAGAGTGCTCCCCCAACCAACCACCCACTCCCTCCCTCCCTCCTGCCCTGCATGGCCTTCCCCTACACTGGGGTATCAGAGCTCCCTGGGACTAAACCACCAACCAAAGACCATAAATGGGCTTGTGACAAAAGTGAGTTTAAGGTGAACTTAAGTGAGAAAATGCATGTTCTTTTCTCAGGACTAGAGACAGGGACTGGAGGGACTGATGGCTCCAGCCTCATTTGTAGCAGAGGATGGCCTTGTGGGACCTCAATGGGAGGAGTGGTTCTTGGTCCTGGTTTTCACAAACTCCAATGGCTCCATAAGAATTTAGGAAAAGGGAAAGCCATTAGAGGCCATTTTCATTTGTTTGATCCATGAGTTTCTTTCACTCCGTTTGGCCAGAATTTACTCTGCTTTGAAGATGGATGTATACCCATCTAGACCCTATCGTCTAATCCTCATTGATGCTTTCTCAATGCCAGCCTGCCTGCAGAAGCATCCTCAGGAAACTTTGATTTTCTGAATCTGTTTCTAGTCCTGAGAAAAGAACATGCATTTTCTCACTTAAGTTCACCTTAAACTCACTTTTGTCACAAGCCCATTTATGGTGTTTGAAATTCCCTCTCATTCTTAAGAGCATCAGTGTGAGCCTGCTGGCAGTCTTGCTGTTCATCTATGTGTGTTGTGTTCTCTGACTGGTGTAACTCCATGAATAATATACATCAACCTGCATTTAACACAGTCTCTGGTTTCCTGGCTGCTCAGTTCAAAGGCTCTCTCATTCTCCCTTGCTTTGTGCACTTGCCTTCATTTCTACATTGCTGGAGTCGAAACCCAGAGGGGCTCTCAGGCTGCAGAGCAGAGAGACCAGAGAGGATTCATATAAAATATTGCCAGAGGTGTTTTTAGTCTTTTCTTTTTTCAGCTAGGCTCTAAGAAGTAAAAGGGGAAAAGACATGGAGATTTAGAGAAGACCCTTGTTAGAGATGCAATAGCATCTTGGAAAACAGCACTAGAATTCTTCGCCTAATTACCCAGTGCACGGCCCTCATTGCACAAATTAAATGTCACCCCTTACATATTTAGCTCCATTTCAGAAGCCTTCCTTCCCTGTTTCAGTTTTCACAATTTTCTTCTATTCCTTATACCTGCAGTGTGTTAGACTTGTGACAGCATTTATGTATTATCACTTTCAATCTGTTTAAAAGGACTTCTGTAATTGGTTGTATGTGGGCTATATTAAAGTCATTATGTTTCAAGATTCATCTGAACACTTAGGAAGTATTTAGCAGGCACTTTTTTATTTCTGGCTGGTTATAGATGCAAGCTTACCTTGTGGAAAGTCAACTGATCTCTGCTCTCTGGAAGCTTAGTTTGTGGTGAGAATAACAAAGTAGCATACATTACCAGGAACTTTCTGAGAATCTCTGTGCAACATTTTTAGATTTCAGTTCATCTCATGTGCGCACTCTGTATGTGTTCATATGTGTGTGGCCATATGTGTGTGTGTGTATGATGGTGTGTGCAGTGTGTGAATGCATAAGGAGATCAGCTGCTATCATCAAGAGTCTTCCTTAATGCTCTTTTATCTTACTGAGACAGGGTTTCTCCCTTGAAACAGGATCTCATGAGTTTGTCTTGCCTCACTACCCAGCTTGCTCTGGGGAATTCCTATATCTGAATTCCAAGCACTACCTTGGGAACTATAGGCAGGGTGGCATTGACATGTATTTCAGAATTCTAATCTCTGGTCTTCATGCTTTCAGAATGTCAGGTACTTTAACCACCGATCCATCTCCCCATTCTTCTTCTAGCTTCAATCAATTCAAATCAAATTGTTCCCTTTCTCTCCATCTTTCTGTTTGTCTTTTGCTGCCTCTCTATCTCTCCTTTCTCTGTCTGCCCCTCCTCAATGGGTAGATGTAAATTTAGTACTTAACCTAACAATTATTCCTCAGGATGGAGGATATGACTCAATGGGCAAAATAGTTTGTCAGGCAAGCAAAAAGACCCGAGTTTGAATCCTCAGAACATGTAAAAACAAGATATTTAACCAGGGGTGGGGGTGGGGGGGCATCAGCAGTATAGTTTTCCTACAAGGACATGGGAGGAGAATCTTCAGAAACATTCTAGCAAGTAGCCTGTTATATAGAGCACCAATGCCACGAAGAGACCTTGTCTCAAACAAGGTCAAGTAGAAGACTGACACTTGAGGTTGTCCTTTCTCCCCCACAGACACACATACCTACAGATAGGCACAATGACAAACACACAGAATTCCTCTGACACTTTTCCTCAAGACCCATTTACATTTAAAATGTTGTCTACTGTGGTTTAGAAAGATGGCTCAGCAGTTAGGAACAAGGACTTCTCTTCTAGAAGACCTAAGTTTGAGCCACTGAACTCTTCTAAGAAAACCGAGATGGAACCCATTTTTATAGTTCACAGCTGCCTATAGCTCCAGGGACATCCAATGCCTTCTTGGCGTACACTCTTATGGTATATTTTCCCCTCCCTCTACCCATCTCCTTCTTCTCTCTGTCCCTCTCCCCTCTTGACTTTCCTCTCTCCTTCCTTCTGTTCCATGCCTTTCTTCCCTCCTTTGTCTCTTTCTCCTTTCTTCTCAAACATACAGAAATAAAAAAAAAAATCTAAAAAAATGAAATACTCTGTACAGTATAATAGGTATAATTGACATTTAATCTTTAAAGGTAATTTTTGAAGATTTATTTAGTGTGTGTGTATGTGTGGTGTGTGTGTGTGTGTGTGTGTGTGTGTGTGTGTGTGTGTGTGTGTGTGTGTGTGAATTACCATATGTAAAATAGGTAAAGAAGCCAGAGAAGGATTTTAAATCTCCTGGAACTGGAGTTATAGAAATTGATATTTTTAGATGGTTAGATTTCAGCACATGGATGTGAAGCAAATTTAAGAGACGTGGCCTTGGCTTCTATTTGTTCTGTTTTCCTGATAGTTTCCCATCTCTTCCTGATGGGTTTTAAAATATCACACTAATATTAGCCAGTTCATTACAACCAGATGCCTTGCTTGGTGAGTTTGGGCATCGATTTGATACTGATTGTGGCATTAGGGCTTTAACTACATAAACTCATTTGATTAAATATTCTCAAATAAGAGTATAACAGAGACTCTTTTCTGCCCCAGTCCTCCTAATGTAAAGTCTCCTGATGCTTCAGCTTAGGGATGGAGTACTAACAGAATTCAGATTGGCCTCCAAGGGCTTAGTTTATATGGCACAGAAGCCACAGGATGTAGGTGGTGACCTCACATTCTCTGGTGCTTTCTCTGGCCAAGCTCTGCATCTGGTGTTTCCTAGAAGTCTAGTGCCAATGTCATACAATGCCACATCTGTTTTCGACAAATGTTTAAGCACCAAACTCTTAAATTCCTGGCAGGGAAATCTAGCATTCACAATTTCTAAAATTAGGTTTGAGATTTTCAGTGGATTTGAGGTTAACGGACTTTTCTTAATTTCTCCCTCTAGGGACGAGCATTTTTCTTTCCTCTTGCACAGCGTGATCAATTCAGGATTCTTTTCATTGGAACAAATTTGTATAAATGACTCATTTCAGTATCTTGGTCAATATTTGTGATAACTTCATTCAGAATATTTAACACAGAATCATTCCGTGATTACATATGAACTGTAATATTTTATGAGTAACATTTTGTTCCTGTACAACTTTTAAATAAAAGAGTCATCTGGGCATATTAAGCTTTTTAACTCACCTCAGTTCATTTCATTTTTATAACTATATTTTAAGGTAGAATTACACTATTTACACATGGTGTGTCTACTGGCTAGATTTGTGCATCCACTTGACACAAGCTGAAGTTTATCACAGAGAAAGGAGTCTCCATTGAAAAAATGCCGCAATGAGACCCAGCTGAAAGGCATTTTCTCAAGGAGTGATCAAGGGGGGAACACCCAGCCCATTGTGGGTGGTTCCATCCCTGGGCTGGTGGTCCTAGGTTCTATAAGAAAGCAAGCTGAGCAAGGCAGGGGAAGCAAGCCAGTAAGAAACATCCCTTCATGGCTTCTGCATCAGCTCCTGCTTCCTGACCTGCTTGAGTTCAAGTCCTGACTTCCTTTAGTGCTGAACAGCAGTGTTGAAGTGTGAGCTGAATAAACCCTTTCCTCCCCAACTTGCTCTTTGGTCATGATGATTGTGCAGGAATAGAAACCCTGGCTAAGACAGTGTGACTTGAGGTCTAGATAAACTGGGTAGCTTTCTAATGCTTACCCAGCCAGGTTTCTTCCTTAAGCCTGACAGACTCAGCTCATTTACATATCTGCACTGTCCTGTCCTTGTCTGCTAACAACACCTGGGATCCTGGTTGCTAGTGGCAATGTTCAGCCTTCTAAAATTTTGTGTTGGCCACAGACACTAAATATAGAATGCTGCTTAATCTACAAGCCCTCTTTAGTCTCTTAAATGAAAGACATTTAATTTAGGGATCTGCTTGCTTTTGTTTTTGTTTTTCCATGGTGTTAACCCTCAGGATGGGAAAGAGAGATGGACACAGGTTG
Organism: Rattus rattus; assembly: GCF_011064425.1. NCBI lineage: Eukaryota > Metazoa > Chordata > Mammalia > Rodentia > Muridae > Rattus > Rattus rattus. The sequence continues at coordinate 43,050,785 of NC_046164.1, read as the reverse complement.
TTGTGACAAACATCCAGGAAAGAAACATTGTCTGAACATGTTCTACTAGTCGGAAAGGGGGCTAAATATCACCAAAGTATTTTTAATAAGAACTGCAGTTGTTTCACATTCGATAGCTCTCAAGAGCACTGAAATTTATTTTGTTACCCTTCTCTATATTTTACAGTCAATTGTTGCTAGGGAACTGTGTGCCTCCTCTAATTACTCAGAACCATATGGCCATGGCAGACAGTTGATAAATGGGGTATACTTTTTCATGATAAGAAAATATCATCTTTACCTTGCTGGAGAGAAATTTGGAATGCTGAGCTGATCCTCACTTTACCAGGAATTACAGCTTTACATGTAGAGATTTTATTACTCGTATACAGAGATGAGGGGCCATCCATCCAGGAAGGAACCATGATGAGCCTCATCAGGTCCCATAACAGGTTGTCATTCCCACCATCTGCTAGTCTGGTGGTCAAAGCATTCTGAGCATCTGTCCTTAGTATCACACAGTACTTGCAGGCCAGGCACCTCACAGAATACTGTGGAGTGGCCTGATATCTATCTCTTGTCAAGAGCCTCATTGAGGAGAATTGTTAGAAGGCCATTTAGTGAAGGCACACTGCTTTATCTAGTTTATTCCTATAGCAAGGTTAGATACCTCATTTTGCTAGCCTCATCTCACTTCCTCATTTACAAAACACATTTGGGAATTTGTCCAGCAGTTGCATTATTTAGCAGGGACATTTGTGTAGATACTTGGGAATTGGTATTTTCCATTTACAAAGTAAAGTCAGTCTGGTACTGATGTGTAGAGATGTCTTAAAATTTTGCTGATTATAAGTTTGGTGTTCCTTCTCATTTTGCGTACTGTTTGTCATCCTAGGCTAAGTATAGTAAATGGAAATCTATCACCACCAATTCTAATTATTCTACAATAGTCCATATTTTATTGTGTCCCTGCTTTCACATTACTTCTTTGAAATTATAATATAATTTTATATCTTTATTCATATATTCTTCCTTTGTACCTTAATATTATGAACCATTTATTATTCTATCAGAAAACATAATATCATATTGATTTATTTTCTCAATAAATCATTCTTTCTCATTTTACCTATAAACATACATATTGAAAAATAATAAATAGAAAATGGAGAAATGACTCAATGCATAGGAGCACTTGGCTGTGCAAGCATGAAGACCTGAAGTAGGATCCTCAGATTTATATTACACCAGGGGTTGTCCACACATATGCATGTAACTCCAGTCAGGCATGTACACACACACACACACACACACACACACACACACACACACACACACACTTACAAAGACCCACAGACAGACAGACAGACAGACACACACACATACACACATGCAAACACTATATAATACTCTACACAGACAATATATATATACATAATATATATGTATATTTGTGTAGAGCATACATAACTCTAGCTGCACACAGACATGCACACAGAAAGACACTGTACACATACACACACACACACAGAGGCATATATGTATGTGAATAAATCTAGTTGCACACACATAAATTCTATATATATATACTATGTGTGTATGAATATATATATAACTAGCTACACAGAAACGCACACACTGTATATATGTTTGTATATATGTATATGTATAATTCTAGCTACACACAGACACACACATATAGACAAGCACAGAGACCATGTATATATATATTATATAATAATATATGTTACATATATTATGTCTGTGTATGTGTGTGTATGTATACCTCTAGCTCCACATGTCCATATATGTACATGTAACTCCCGCACTATGGAGAATAGCAGTAGGATAATTGCTGGAGCCTGATTGGCACCAGCTTCTCTAAAGGTTGAGTGAGAGACCCTGTCTTAGGGGATAAGGTGGAGAATGATAGAAAAGATGTCCTGGTGTTCTCTCACCTCCCTCTATGCAAAAAAGCCATGCATAACCCATACTCCATGTCCCAAACACATGCATATGCAAACTACATGAATGATAATGTCAATAATAAATGCCTTTTTACTGTGTGTGACTAATTTCCCTGAATGCATACATATGTACATACATAAATATGGGAAATTTGGTTCTAAAATTGTTTTGCTGTAGTTTTATTAAAAAGGAGTGCATTACTTACAGGTGCAGAGACCTACAGGAAAGTGAAGAGATAGTGACTTCTTGTTGAATTTTGGTTCAATCAGAGAAGGCCTGGTGCTTACAGGAGTCTTCTGAAGGATTACAATATTCTCAAACAGTCTCTGTGTTTCTAAACGACAATGCTAGATGGTTTGGAATGGCAATGGGTGAAAGGCTTTCTTTTAAGCAGGTATCTCTTTGTCCTCACATGTAGTATTTTATACCATCTTGATCAAAATGGGACATCACCTTATGTGCTAACAGAAATGCTAACATAGTACTTCATACATAGTACTCTCCCTGCCCATGCATTAGGTACAATAGAAAAAAATGGATTGTCTTTCCCTTTTTATCAAGTTTCTAAATTCATTTGCTAAGTGTCCTTCGTAAAAAATGGAACAGTATTTTTGTATTTTCCTTTACTATTTTTCTCATCACAAATTAGGAACTCTGGGCACATTTAGTCTGAATCTACTCACTCAGATCATTCCTTTCTTGAGGTGGTAATTAGCAAAATATTGAGATATTTATTGCAAAGTTACCAAGCCCATATGACTAGGCAGAATATTGCGAATACTGATGCTTTTAGAATGTACTCTGTCTGGTTTCTAATTTTCAACAGGGCACAATAAACTCAGTGGTTTTCAATGGTGAGCAAAGGGTTGCTTTCATACCAACATGTCACTGGAGGACATGTTTAAGAGTCTGATTGGAATTTTGGGAATGTGCACTTGTACAGTTAATAAAACTGCAAGTGCCTTTGAATACAAATGAAGAGGAACATAGTTCCTCAGAAGGTACAGTGTAACAAGATTAAGTAAAACCCAACAACTCCATATTTAGTTCCTTTCCATCATAGAAAAATAGATGTGCATTGATTGTAGCGATCCATTTTAGTCTCAATTTCCCAGCATTTCATATTTAATTTCATAATTCCCTTTGGGCTTCCTACCAAATAAATACTTAGCACATGTAAAAGGTTGCTTTCCCTTTGTTGATTGGATACAGGTGAAGATACTGCCACCAGTTCAAAGCAAGGCACCTATGTCTATGGCATTGCTTCTCAACTTATCACAACCCCTTTGCAGGTTTGAAAGACACTTTCACAGGGGTCACATTTGTATATTTATATTACAAAGACAGTAGCAAACTTGCAGTTATGAAGTAGGTACAAATATACTTTTTTTTCTGCTGTATATCCTTTCAAATTTATTTATTTATTTATTTATTTATTTATTTATTTATTTATTTATTTATTAACTTGAGTATTTCTTATATACATTTCGAGTGTTATTCCCTTTCCCGGTTTCCAGGCAAACATCCACCTCCCCCCCCCTTCTTTATGGGTATTCCCCTCAACATCCTCCCCCTTGCCGCCCTCCCCCCAGCAATCTAGTTCACTGGGGGTTCAGTCTTAGCAGGACCCAGGACTTCCCCTTCCACTGGTGCTCTTACTAGGATATTCATTGCTACCTATGAGTTCAGAGTCCAGGGTCAGTCCATGTATAGTCTTTAGGTAGTGGCTTAGTCCCTGGAAGCTCTGGCTGCTTGGCATTGTTGTACATATGGGGTCTCGAGCCCCTTCAAGCTCTTCAAGTTCTTTCTCTGATTCCTTCAATGGGGGTCCTATTCTCAAATCAGTGGTTTGCTGCTGGCATATGCCTCTGTGTTTGCTGTATTCTGGCTGTGTCTCTCGGGAGAGATCTACATCCGGCTCCTATCGGCCTGCACTTCTTTGCTTCATCCATCTTGTCTAATTGGATGGCTGTATATGCATGGGCCACATGTGGGGCAGGCTCTGAATGGGTGTTCCTTCTGTGTCTGTTTTAATCTTTGCCTCTCTATTCCCTGCCAAGGGTATTCTTGTTCCCCTTTTAAAGAAGGAGTGAAGCATTCACATTTTGATCATCCGTCTTGAGTTTCATTTGTTCTAGGCATCTAGGGTAATTCAAGCATTTGGGCTAATAGCCACTTATCAATGAGTGCATACCATGTGTGTTTTTCTGTGATTGGGTTACCTCACTCAGAATGATATTTTCCAGTTCCGACCATTTGCCTATGAATTTCATAAAGTCATTGTTTTTGATAGCTGAGTAATATTCCATTGTGTAGATATACCACATTTTCTGTATCCATTCCTCTGTTGAAGGGCATCTGGGTTCTTTCCAGCTTCTGGCTATTATAAATAAGGCTGCAATGAACATAGTGGAGCACATGTCTTTTTTATATGTTGGGGCATCTTTTGGGTATATGCCCAAGAGAGGTATAGCTGGATCCTCAGGCAGTTCAATGTCCAATTTTCTGAGGAACCTCCAGACTGATTTCCAGAATGGTTGTACCAGTCTGCAATCCCACCAACAATGGAGGAGTGTTCCTCTTTCTCCACATCCTCGCCAGCATTTGCTGTCACCTGAGTTTTTGATCTTAGCCATTCTCACTGATCTGAGGTGAAATCTCAGGGTTGTTTTGATTTGCATTTCCCTTATGACTAAAGATGTTGAACATTTCTTTAGGTGTTTCTCAGCCATTCGGCATTCCTCAGCTGTGAATTGTTTGTTTAGCTCTGAACCCCATTTTTTAATACGGTTATTTGTCTCCCTGCGGTCTAACTTCTTCAGTTCTTTGTATATTTTGGATATAAGGCCTCTATCTGTTGTAGGATTGGTAAAGATCTTTTCCCAATCTGTTGGTTGCCGTTTTGTCCTAACCACAGTGTCCTTTGCCTTGCAGAAGCTTTGCAGTTTGATGAGATCCCATTTGTCGATTCTTGATCTTAGAGCATAAGCCATTGGTGTTTTGTTCAGGAAATTTTTAACAGTGCCCATGTGTTCCAGATGCTTCCCTAGTTTTTCTTCTATTAGTTTGAGTGTATCTGGTTTGATGTGGAGGTCCTTGATCCACTTGGACTTAAGCTTTGTACAGGGTGATAAGCATGGATCGATCTGCATTCTTCTACATGTTGACCTCCAGTTGAACCAGCACCATTTACTGAAAATGCTATCTTTTTTCCATTTGATGGTTTTGGCTCCTTTGTCAAAAATCAAGTGCCCATAGGTGTGTGGGTTCATTTCTGGGTCTTCAATTCTGTTCCATTGGTCTATCTGTCTGTCTCTGTACCAATACCATGCAGTTTTTATCACTATTGCTCTGTAATACTGCTTGAGTTCAGGGATAGTGATTCCCCCTGAAGTCCTTTTATTGTTGACGATAGTTTTAGCTATCCTGGGTTTTTTGTTATTCCAGATGAATTTGCAAATTGTTCTCTCTAACTCTTTGAAGAATTGGATTGGTATTTTGATGGGGATTGCATTGAATCTGTAGATCACTTTTGGTAAAATGGCCATTTTTACTATATTAATCCTGCCAATCCATGAGCATGGGAGATCTTTCCATCTTCTGAGGTCTTCTTCAATTTCTTTCTTTAGAGTCTTGAAGTTCTTGTTGTACAAATCATTTACTTGCTTAGTTAAATTCATACGGAGGTACTTTATATTATTTGGGTCTATTATGAAGGGTGTCGTTTCCCTAATTTCTTTCTCGGCTTGTTTCTCTTTTGTGTAGAGGAAGGCTACTGATTTATTTGAGTTAATTTTATACCCAGCCACTTTGCTGAAGTTGTCTATCAGCTTTAGTAGTTCTCTGGTGGAACTTTTGGGATCACTTAAATATACTATCATATCATCTGCAAATAGTGATATTTTGACTTCTTCTGTTCCGATCTGTATCCCCTTGACCTCCTTTTGTTGTCTGATTGCTCTGGCTAGAACTTCAAGAACTATATTGAATAAGTAGGGAGAGAATGGGCAGCCTTGTCTAGTCCCTGATTTTAGTGGGATTGCTTCAAGTTTCTCTCTATTTAGTTTAATGTTAGCAACTGGTTTGCTGTATATGACTTTTACTATGTTCAGGTATGGGCCTTGAATTCCTATTCTTTCCAGGACTTTTATCATGAAGGGGTGTTGAATTTTGTCAAATGCTTTCTCAGCATCTAATGAAATGATCATGTGGTTTTGTTCTTTCAGTTTGTTTATATAATGTATCACGTTGATGGTTTTCCGTATATTAAACCATCCCTGCATGCCTGGGATGAAGCCTACTTGATCATGGTGGATGATTGTTTTGATGTGCTCTTGGATTCGGTTTGCCAGAATTTTATTGAGTATTTTTGCGTCGATATTCATAGGGGAAATTGGTCTGAAGTTCTCTTTCTTTGTTGTGTCTTTGTGTGGTTTAGGTATAAGAGTAATTGTGGCTTCATAGAAGGAATTCAGTAGTGCTCCATCTGTTTCAATTTTGTGGAATAGTTTGGACAGTATTGGTATGAGGTCTTCTATGAAGGTCGGATAGAATTCTGCACTGAACCCATGTGGACCTGGGCTCTTTTTGGTTGGGAGACCTTTAATGACTGCTTCTATTTCCTTAGGAGTTACGGGGTTGTTTAACTGGTTTATCTGTTCCTGATTTAACTTCGGTACCTGGTATCTGTCTAGAAAATTTTCCATTTCCTGCAGATTTTCAAGTTTTGTTGAATATAGGCTTTTATAGTAAGATCTGATGATTTTTTGAATTTCCTCTGAATCTGTAGTTATGTCTCCCTTTTCATTTCTGTTTTTGTTAATTTGGACACACTCTTTGTGTCCTCTCGTTAGTTTGGCTAAGGGTTTATCTATCTTGTTGATTTTCTCAAAGAACCAACTTTTGGTTCTGTTGATTCTTTCTATGGTCCTTTTTGTTTCTACTTGGTTGATTTCAGCTCTGAGTTTGATTATTTCCTGCCTTCTACTCCTCCTGGGTGTATTTCCTTGTTTTTGTCCTAGAGATTTTCGGTGTGCTGTCAAGCTGCTGACATATGCTCTTTCCTGTTTCTTTCTGCAGGCACTCCGCGCTCTGAGTTTTCCTCTTAGCACAGCTTTCATTGTGTCCCATAAGTTTGGGTATGTTGTATCTTCATTTTCATTAAATTCTAAAAAGTCTTTAATTTCTTTCTTTATTTCTTCCTTGACCAGGTTATCATTGAGTAGAGCACTGTTCAATTTCCACGTATATGTGGGCATTCTTCCCTTATTGATATTGAAGACCAGTTTTAGGCCATGGTGGTCTGATAGCACGCATGGGATTATTTCTATATTTCTGTACCTGTCGAGGCCCATTTTTGACCAATTATATGGTCAATTTTGGAGAAAGTACCATGAGGAGCTGAGAAGAAGGTATATCCTTTTGCTTTAGGATAGAATGTTCTGTAAATATCTGTTAAGTCCATTTGGCTCATGACTTCTCTTAGTCTGTCAACGTCTCTGTTTAATTTCTGTTTCCATGATCTGTCCATTGATGAGAGTGGGGTGTTGAAGTCTCCTACTATTATTGTGTGAGGTGCAATGTGTGTTTTTAGCTTTAGTAAGGTCTCTTTTACGTATGTAGGTGCCCTTGTATTTGGGGCATAGATATTTAGGATTGAGAGTTCATCTTGGTGGATTTTTCCTTTGATGAATATGAAGTGTCCTTCCTTATCTTTTTTTGATGAATTTTAGTTGAAAATTGATTTTACTTGATATTAGAATGGCTACTCCAGCTTGCTTCTTCTGACCATTTGCTTGGAAAGTTGATTTCCAGCCTTTCACTCTGAGGTAGTGTCTGTCTTTGTCTCTGAGGTGTGTTTCCTGTAGGCAGCAGAATGCAGGGTCCTCGTTGCGTATCCAGTTTGTTAATCTATGTCTTTTTATTGGGGAGTTGAGGCCATTGATGTTGAGAGATATTAAGGAATAGTGATTATTGCTTCCTGTTATATTCATATTTGGATGTGAGGTTATGTTTTTGTGCTTTTCTTCTCTTTGTTTTGTTGCCAAGACGATTAGTTTCTTGCTTCTTTTAGGGTATAGCTTGCCTCCTTATGTTGGGCTTTACCGTTTATTATCCTTTGTAGTGCTGGATTTGTATGATATTGTGTAAATTTGGTTTTGTCATGGAATATCTTGGTTTCTCCATCTATGTTAATTGAGAGTTTTGCAGGATACAGTAACCTGGGCTGGCATTTGTGTTCTCTTAGGGTCTGTATGACATCTGTCCAGGATCTTCTGGCTTTCATAGTTTCTGACGAAAAGTGTGGTGTAATTCTGAAAGGTCTGCCTTTATATGTTACTTGACCTTTTTCCCTTACTGCTTTTAATATTCTTTCTTTATTTTGTGCGTTTGGTGTTTTGACTATTATGTGGTGGGAGGTGTTTCTTTTCTGGTCCAATCTATTTGGATTTCTGTAGGCTTCTTGTGTGCCTATGGGTATCTCTTTTTTTAGGTTAGGGAAGTTTTCTTCTATGATTTTGTTGAAGATATTTACTGGTCCTTTGAGCTGGGAGTCTTCACTCTCTTCTATACCTATTATCTTTAGGTTTGATCTTCTCATTGTGTCCTGGATTTCCTGTATGTTTTGGACCAGTAGTTTTTTCTGCTTTACATTATCTTTGACAGTTGAGTCAATGATTTCTATGGAATCTTCTGCTCCTGAGATTCTCTCTTCCATCTCTTGTATTCTGTTGGTGAAGCTTGTATCTACAGCTCCTTGTCTCTTCTTTTGGTTTTCTATATCCAGGGTTGTTTCCATGTGTTCTTTCTTTTTTTTTTATATATTTTTTTTATTATTATTAACTTGAGTATTTCTTATATACATTTCGAGTGTTATTCCCTTTCCCGGTTTCCGGGCAGACATCCATGTGTTCTTTCTTGATTGCTTCTATTTCCATTTTTAATTCCTTCAACTGTTTGATTGTGTTTTCCTGGAATTCTTTCAGGGATTTTTGTGACTCCTCCCTATGGGCTTCTACTTGTTTATTTATGATTTCCTGGAATTCTTTCAGGGATTTTTGTGACTCCTCTCTATGGGCTTCTACTTGTTTAGTTATGATTTCCTGGAATTCTTTCAGGGATTTTTGCGATTCCTCTCTGTAGGCTTCAACTTGTTCTCTAAGGGAGTTCTTCACGTCTTTCTTGAAGTCCTCCAGCATCATGTTCAAATATGATTTTGAAAGTAGATCTTGCTTTTCTGGTGTGTTTGGATATTCCCTGTTTGCTTTGGTGGGAGTATTGGGCTCCGATGATGCCAGGTAGTCTTGGTTTCTGTTGCTTGGGTTCCTGCACTTGCTTCTCGCCATCAGATTATCTCTAGTGTTACTTTGTTCTGCTATTTCTGACAGTGGCTAGACTGTCCTATAAGCCTGTGTGTCAGGAGTGCTGTAGACCTGTTTTCCTGTTTTCTTTCAGCCAGTTATGGGGACTGAGTGTTCTGCTTTTGGGCGTGTAGTTTTTCCTATCTACAAGTCTTCAGGTGTTCCTGTGGGCCTGTGTTTGGTGTTCACCAGGCAGGTCTCTTGCAGCAGAAAAGTTGGTCTTACCTGTGGTCCCGAGGCTCAAGTTTGCTCGTGGGGTGCTGCCTACCACCTCTCAGGGGCGGCAGCAACTGGGAAGATCTGCGCCGCTCTTTCTGGGAGCCTCCGTGCACCATGGTTCCAGATGGCGTTTGGTGTTTTCCTCTGGCGTCTGAGATGTGTGCAGAGTGCAGTCTCTTCTGGTTTCACAGGCGTGTCTGACTCTCTGTAGGTTTAGCTCTCCCTCCCACGGGATTTGGGTGCAGAGAACTGTTTATCCGGTCTGTTCCTTCAGGTTCCGGCGGTGTCTGACAAATATACTTATATGCTTAGGGGTCACCACTGAATGTGGAACTCTGTATTAAAGGCTTGTGGCATTAGGAAGGTTTGAACCACTGATTTATGGTCTCATCAATTTAGCTTTCATACGAAGATATCAACTTTCAGGGTAGATTAGTCTGGTTTAGTGTTACCATACACTGGAAGGGTCTGCCTACTGTGAGAAGAACTGATCTTTTTATTTTCAAGTTGTTTAACTGAGTCTTCACATGTAGTAATGTTCCTCGGAGTCCCTGAATAACAAAGACATCATGGCTATATTTTCAAAAAATGGTCTTGTACTTTTGCTCTGTACTAGGATTTTAAGAGTGGACTTGGCATTACCATAATTCCTATGAATGTTGCAAATGTGAAGCAAATAGATCGAGCTGTGAAACAGTCTTTTGAGATAATCACTCCCTACAGGAGTTTCAGGTAAGCTATTTTTAAAAAAAATGTGTGTGCGTATGTTTGTTTTGATAACTACTAAAAGGCTTGCTGGAGATGTTGTAATGCTGGCAGTATTACATTTTACTGAAGCATTATAATCATTTTTCTTATCCACATTGTCTAAGTAGGCATAGAGGAAATCACTGAAAGTGGCTGGGATAACTGCAGCTGGCAAAGATAATTCCTTCATGAGGCATGGGTTGCTTCCTTTTTGTAGTACCTTGTTCCTAAACTCAGAATAGGGAAATGCTAATTCTTTCACATTTTAGAAAGAATGAAATAGTGTTACATTTCAGATTCTGTTTACTTTCTTTTAGCCTGATCAGATGAATCCCACTTTAAAATTGGCTTTAGTTACAGTTGCTGCAGGTGATTTCTTCCAATGCCTCAGCTCAGAATCTCAGAATCAAGCTGAGTTTAATGTGCCACATGAAGTCATTGTTTGAAATATTTTAACATCTTGACATATGTATAAGATATATTATGATGTTTGAGCATTTGGATCACTATGACAATGGACAATACTCAATGTACTTAACATATTTTACTCATGCATAATGATTTCATAGGTTCACTGTATACTATAGACATGGGTAAATTTGTTGAGTGCAACAACAGTGATACATTTGTCCCAAATGACACACATCAGGCTCTTGGTAGTCAGAAGCAATTGCCTCGGCCTTTAAATGGCTTAATAATTTCTGAGATACTCTTGAGTATCTCATATGTTTCTCAAAATAGGTTGGTAGGCTCCTATTTTCATTTAAATGATCAAATAAAGAATAATAAACTTTAATTTTACACTTGTAGATCTACAGCTTGGATTGTAGCACAGTGCTTGCCTACTTACCTAGCATTCACAAGGCCTTGACTTCCTTCTACCCTCAACACTGTACTTCTCCCTGCCACCTATGTTTATGTGTGAGTGCACACGAAAACACACACACACACACACACACACACACACACACACACACACACAAGCATATTCTAACCTCAGCTGAATACAGATGTTGGCCATGGCTAACATCTAGGAGAACTTAAAATCAATAAGAATTTGTTAATATTGTAGTATTGAAGGGATCATAATGTTCTCTGGAAAATACAGTTCCTATAAGCCACTTATTTTATAGACTGTTTAGAATAGTCTAACACCAATTTCTTTCATTGTACTTCAGATAATTATAGTTCATAGAATAAAATATTAACATTACAGTAGTTTTGTTTTGTGTCATTGTGGCATATTTGGATATTACCTATAATAAACAAACAATAAATCTTGAAGGGCAGCAATACTGTTTAATATTTTATTCATTCAGTGAGGCATCTAGCCAACACTAAGAAATCAAACTGTGTCAGAGCTAGCTAAAATTGAGTTAGTAATCCTTTAAATTAGTAACCATTTAAAACTTTTCATGTTTCTCAATCTCTTAATGCCATCTGGCCAGTTTTCTAACTTAAAAAATTCCATTTTTAAATCTGACAAAAATCACAATTTCTGGTGTTTTTTTTTTTTTCTTTTGATTATTTTAGTTTTAAAATATGATGGTATAGTTGCTTGGCAAAATACCCCAGCAGCCTTGAATCCCTGCCAGTCTCTTTTAGTGATTATTATATAATCCATTGCTTAAGAGACATGGCTCTCATTTGTTTTGACCTACCAGGGCAATTTCTCTATATCTTGATCACAAAAAATAAGCATATTAATTTTAGTTGAAGATATGTGAAGAGGGCAGGCCATAAGCAGAATGGAAAAAAAATCAAAAGAAAAAGAAAATGATTTGTTAAATTAAATAATTTTTAATGGAAAAAAGACAATCCAATCCTGCCCAGCAGGCATAATTTTAGCTGCTATTTAATTTGTGGATGAAATGAATATGCAAAGTGAACACCCTGCTTAATTGGCCTTTACAAGGGAGATCAATAATGCAGAAATGTTAATTGTTTCAGCTTCACAGCCGATTCGGAGAAAGAAAAACAGGAATGGATTGAAGCTGTGCAGCAGTCGATAGCGGAAACTCTCTCTGATTATGAAGTAGCCGAAAAGATTTGGTTTAATGAATCCAACAGGAGCTGTGCAGATTGTAAGGCCCCGGACCCTGACTGGGCATCCATCAATCTCTGTGTCGTCGTCTGTAAGAAGTGCGCAGGTAATTAGTGACGAGCTGTGCTCATCTCTACTTGGTGCCAGCCTGGCACTGACAGTTCTCTGTTATCGCACATAATATGTCCTAGGTAACAGTTGTGAAAAGTGAGGGGAGCTAAACCTTATCAAGTAGGAGTCCATTTAGGAATGTATTCCTATCCTCACTCACTTCTATCTGAATCCAATATAAAAATTAAATTTTAAGTATGTAATAATACTTAGGTTTACTGGTCCATGTATAGGTTTTTAAAATAGCATAGTGTAAATGTTTTTGATACTAGAATCCATCCAGAATAATTTTGCATATTTGCATGCACAGTTTTGTTTATGATCTCATCTTTGCTTTAAGGTGCATTTTTTATATTGAAGACATTATAGGCCCTTTTTTTTCCTCCATCTTTATTAAATTGGGTATTTCTTATTTACATTTTAATTGTTATTACCTTTCCTGGTTTCCAGGCAAACATCCCCCTAACCCCCCCTTCTATATGGGTGTTCCCCTCCCCATCCTCCTCCCATTACCACCCTCCCACCAACAATCCCGTTCACTGGGGTTCAGTCTTGGCAGGACCAAGGGCTTGGCTCTTTTCTTATATGTTGGACCTTACATCTTCTCTATTGTGAATTTGAAGCACAGTGTTTCACAGTAAAATTGATGCTTATGAAAGAAGCTAGTGCCATAAATGCCTTTCTTCTTGTGACCTTTTACTTGGTTGTCATCTCAGTGCCCGCACAGACTTATGCAACACCACGTCTTCTGATGCTCCTCTACAAAGGTAGAAAGTTATATATGACAAAGTTCTTTCGACAAATACAGAAATAGTTGTTACAATAGAGGATGATGAGAAAAGGATTAGACTTGACTACCAGGCCTGGGATAGTACAGGACAGGAGCCTTAGCTTGAGCAGAGCCGGTGAGGATCCCAGCTGCGATAGTTGTCTAGAACCTAGGCACTTTCTGGAGCTCTGTTTAGGTGGCTTTCCTAACCACCAAATTACCATTGTGGTAACAGAAACAGCTCTGCTATGTTCCTGCATTGAGTGTTTTCCTCCATCCTCTTCTCCTTTTCCATCTGAGAGACAGAGAGGGAGGAAGGGAAGGGGGAGGGGAGGGCAGGAGGAGGGGGAGGTCGGGGGAGGGGGAGGGGGAGAGAGAGAGAGAGAAAGAGAGAGAGAGAGAGAGAGAGAGAGAGAGAGAGAGAGAGAGAGAGAGAGAGAGAAAGAGAACAAACGAATGAACACACTCTGGCTCCTAGCTATTGTCTCTTGCTACATTTCTCTCCTTCCTCCTCATGGCTCCTCAGTCCCTCTTTTGTAACACTCTGCTCCCCTTCCCCCTTCCCCCTTCCAACTTGAGTTGCTTTCCTGACTACACAGTGACCAGCATAGGCTCTTCTCATTTTTTTTTTTAACTGCATTTCCCTTGTGCATTTTGTAATCAGCCTTCTTTTCACACAACCAGTGTATTTTGTCTCTCAGTCTCCATTCTCCAGTCTCTTTTTTTTCTGTATGAAAAATATTTATTTTCAATTAAAGTCCTAATTATTTATAAAGTTTGTGAAAACATTTTACCCCTCCCCCCTCCGTCCTATTATATGCTTAGGAAAAATTTTATCTTATCTTTTTTTATTATATTTTTAATTAATTTATTTTACATGCCAATAACTGCCCGGCTCCCGGTCACCCCCTCCCACAATCCTTCCCCCACCCACCTCCCCTTCTATGAGTGGGTTGGGTCCACCTAGGTATCTTGCTGACACTTCAAGTTTCTGTGCAACTAGGGGTTTCCTCTTCCACTGAGGTCAGACAAGGCAGCTCAGGTAGAAGAACAAATCCCACATATTGGAAACAACTTTTGAGATAAGTCTCTGAACAAATTATTCAGGACCCACATGAAGACCAAGTGGTCTTTATTACACTTCTGTTACATATGTGCAGGGAGGCCTAGGTCTACCCTCTGTATATTCTTTGGTTAGTGCTTTAGCCTCTGTGAGTCCAAAGAGTCCAGTTTAATTGATTCTGTTGGTCTTCCTGTGGAGTTCTATTCCCATAGGGGCCTGCAATCCTTCCTCCTATTCTTCCATGAGTTCCCAAGCTCCTTCCACTGTTTGACATTAGGTGTCTGCATCTGTCTGAGTCAGTTGGTGGATGAAACCTCTTTGAAAACAGCCATGCTAGCCTCCTGCCTGCAAGCATAACAGAGCATCATTAGTAGTATCAGAGATTGGTGCTTGCCCATGGATTGGGACTTAAGTTGGGCTGGTTATTGATTGGCTGTTTCCTCAATCTCTGCTCTATCCCCAACCCCTGTATTTCAAACAGACAGGATAAGTTTTGGGTTGAAAATTTTGTGGGTAGATTGGTGTACCTATCACTCCACCAGAGTTTCTACCTGGCCACAAGGAGGCAGCCTCCCGAGGCTCCATGTTCTCCAGTGCTGTAAGTCATGGCTAAGCACACCCCCATTGATTCTTGGACACTTTTCCTATTCCAGGTCTCAGTCTCTTCCTGGAGGTGCCCCCTAATCCCACACCTGCCAGTTGAAAATTTCCATTCTGCAGCTTTAAAAAGATTTATTTATTATTTATACAGCATTCTCCAGAATGGCATCAGATTTCATTGTAGATTGTTGTGAGCCACTGTATGGTTGCTGGGAATTGAATTCAGGACCTCTGGAAGAGCACCCTTAATTCCTCAGTTATATCTCCAGCCCCATTTGATCTATTCTTTTCTTTCTTGTCTTCTTTGTAATAGTTGAGAACTGTAGCTAGTAAGTCTCTTTATTGTTGGTCTTCCTCGATTTCAACAATCTACTAATCTGCTGTTTTGCTGTCTTAGGTGTCGTCCATACTTATATGACCTTACCACTTCATGCTGCTGAAGTACATGTGTGCCTTAGACTTTGTTTTCAATTCTTATTTTTTGTATAAATGTTATTTTTCACTTGTATTCAGTACTTATTTTTTCAGTACTTATTTTTTAAAGACGATTTTTACTGCCTATGATAATTTCTGATTAGCTTTTCCAAAGATACTTGAAAATTCCCATGTCAAAAGTAGAGCCATGTTATAGCCATGTATAAGCCTGCCTATTTTCACCCAGAAGCTGTATTGCCTACTGTACACTCAAGCCTAATATGAGAGACCCTATAAACCCCCAGCCTTCCTTAAAGCCTACAGTATTTCAGTGGCGTTTCTGTTTCTGTCCTGTCCTCTTCAGCTCAAATATTCTAAATTTGCATGCTTATTTTATTAGTATTCGTATTTTGTCTGGATGTATATCCATGACCATGTGTATGCCCGTTGCCCGTGGAGCCTAGAAAAGGGCATAGGGTCCTTTGAAATTAGATGTACAGATGGTTTTGAACCACTCTACAGCTTCTGGAAATTGAACCCTGTTCCTTTGGAAGAGCAGCTGGTTCTCTTAACTGCTGAGCCATTTTTCTGGTTCCCTGAGCTGATTTGTTCTTGCCTGGGCTGCTTTAGTATCTCTGTCTGCAACTCACAGGTATCCCACATTGTGTTTAGGTCATAATTAAAGGTATAGAGCAATGTGAACTCCTGCTATGGGGCTTTGTGCCCTAAAGTATTTCCACCTCTTCAATAAAGGAAGAAAAGAGCTTCTGATTTAGTATAGTACACAGTCAAGAATCTTTACTGCTCCTAGGCAAAGTGTCTTTAAGATCAATGCAAGTTCTTATACAGATGGTTTTCATTTCAGCTTCCTTTTGACATACATTGTGTATCAGTTATGACTGAAAGTGGATTGACAGTTAACAGTTGATACAGTTCAGTTCTTCCATTCTTCATGGGAAGCAGGAATTAGGAAGGAAAGTCCACATCAGATCCCTATGCTCATTTGTATTATAATTGTCAATATTTGGTTATCTAGTGTTGATAGTAATAAGTACATGCATGATATTTAACTGACCCTAAAGGTTTTCCTTGTTTGTAAAAATAGTTTAGGAGTAGAATGCTCTTCACAGGTCTAAAGACCTAAATTTATTCCCATAGAGCCAAGGGAACAAAAAAAGAATCAGTGATCCCAAGCTGATCACACTCACAAACACACACACACACACACACACACACATCATACATACATGTGTCTATGCTCTTTTAAGTATACCTTAATGGCAATGCATGATAGTGACAAAGCTAATAAGTATTACCACATTTTCGTTATTTAAGCTGTTTTATATAATTATCATGGACACGCTTAGTGGTTTTGGCCTTTAGAATAGTAGGTACTAGGATTGGTAAGGTACTAGTCATTTAATTTGTTAGCTAGTAAGTTTTGTGAGAAAAGTTTTCTCACTAGCCTAACTAAAAATTTTCTAGTAGGCTATGCTGACTAACCACCAGGCTGAAAGGATGAATCCTCTGACTACCCAGTGCTGGGATTACATATAAGCACACACCACCAGACTTAGCTGTTTTTATATAGTTTGGGGAGATGGAGTTCAGGTCTTTACATGCAGAGCAAGTTGTTTACTGACTGAACTATCTCTCCATCCTGCTCCTACACACATGAGTGTGAAGGTTGGGGCCAGAAGGGATGGCCAGGAATTGAAGTAGGGTCTCACCCCTGAACTACATTCTGAGTCTTGCCGTACACATTTTAAAAAATGAAGTACAATAGATTCACATTCAAATTAAAATTGAAATTTAATTGTTTCTCTCTTCAGGACAACATAGATCTTTGGGACCAAAGGACTCGAAAGTGAGAAGTCTGAAAATGGATGCCAGTATTTGGAGCAATGAACTCATCGAGGTAAAACCTGTCCTGTCCATTGGGCATGGTGAACATAGACTGCAAGAGATGGGCAGTGGGCTCCAGTTACACTTCAAAAATTTCTCAGATGAACTTCTCACTATGGTGTGAAAATGGCATATAGCTAGTTTTATAGAGAATTAGTAATTGTTTAAATAAAGACTACAAAGAACTGTAATGATACTCAGAATATAAAGTGACAACTCTGATGAAAGTGCGAACTCGGTTCCTTCCTTCCTTCCTTCCTTCCTTCCTTCCTTCCTTCCTTCCTTCCTTCCTTCCTTCCTTCCTTCCTTCCTTTCTTTCTTTCTTTCTTTCTTTCTTTCTTTCTTTCTTTCTTTCTCCCTCCCTTATGGAAAATTATTAGAAAAGGGGATGAACAAAGGCAGCAAAATTTACTATTCTCTATCTGGGCTGAATCTGGTCATTAACTCACCGGGACTGTCTCACTATTTCTTGTCTCCCTTTCCTTTCTTGTTCTGCTTTCTGTTATTGAGACAGACTACTTGTGCAACCATTTAAATGAATTTGGCTCAACACGAATTTGAAGCATAAGGCTACTTTCATGGCATTTGTGTGGCCTGCCGTTGGCTTCTCAGATGTTGTTGCATTAGAAATAGTGTCTGTTCTGCTGCTTTGAGAATTTAGGGTTTCACACTTTCTTCTATATTTTATATTGAATCGGGGTATAGTTTAGAATTGGAATCAATTTTACACGTTCAAATATATTTAATGGAATTGTACATTTTTTTTTGCCCTTTTCCATTCCAGCTATTTATTGTCATTGGAAACAAGAGAGCAAATGACTTTTGGGCTGGTAACCTTAAAAAAGATGAAGAATTACAGATGGATTCACCAGTGGATAAGAGAAAAATCTTTATTACCCAGAAATACAAAGAGGGAAAATTCAGAAAGACATTTTTAGCATCTCTAACCAAAGAAGAGTTAAATAAGGTGAATAAAATATTGTACTATACATGAACTTAAATGGCATTTATTAATATATGTCAGTACTCAGTGTAGAGCATTTAGTGGATACTTCATTATGATGTTCAAAATCCTTTTAAATTTCTCATCACCATCCCTTACAACATATTATCACACCAAGTTTTCCAGAACATCCATGATAGATCAGAAGGTTCAGAAGGAGAACATTCTTCAACTAAGACAGTGAACTGAGACTTTGAGGCCTTGACTTATAACTTTAACCAATGCAGAGTGGACCCTTGATATGCTCTTCTGATTAACATTCAAGATGTTAAGATGGAATGCAGGTTTTTTGCACACATTGTCAGACTTGCATTGTTTTTAAAGCTGGACTCACATTCACTTCCCATAAATGTTCTTTCAATGGACAGGCTCTGTGTGCTGCAGTAGTGAAGCCAGATGTGCTGGAAACTATGGCTCTGCTCTTCAGTGGAGCCGATGTCATGTGTGCCACAGGAGACCCTGTGTACTGTACCCCCTACCTGCTGGCCAAGAAGGCTGGGCAGAGTCTGCAGATGGAATTTCTGTACCATAACAAGTTCTCAGGTTTGTCTGTCACCCTGTACTGACTGCTGTCTTTAGATGCACCTCTAAAAACATGAGGTATAGATATACTAATCTTCAACCAAGAAAAATAATGAAGTCAGTAAAGTGCTGCCTTATAGCAGAGTAAAAGTGTAGGATGGATATCTTTTATAGCCCTTTAATCATATAAATGGAAGATTAAAATAGTTAATTCCACATTATCATTTCTTCCAAAATTAAATCCGATTTTCATATTTGAATAATAAGCATGGCTTAAATGTGTACCTCTTTGCAAGTTTTATGCAAAGTGAAATAAATCGTTATATTTATTTGATCATAAATCAGGACCTATTTAAAACTTGGTTACAAATTCCTAAAGAAAGGGGAACTTTATTGTGTTTTGGATTCCAACCTAAAACATTGCTTTTACTTTTCTAGATTTCCCTCAGTACGATGCTCATTCTGAGGGTGGGTCAAGTCAGGAGGCTACACAGTCCACGTTCCTCTGTGACTTCTTATATCAGGCCACCGCCTCTGCCTCTAGAGTCTCCACAGAGAAGAAGCTACTTGAAGGTATCCTTTCTGCTCCTCTTAGATCATGTTTCTGATAAAATATTTTTCCTGCCGTTTGCTCATCTGCAGTAATAATTTAGCTGTAAACTCTTTTTAGTGTATTGTTCCTAATCAGAAATTCTTCCGACCTGAATTGTTTCTGATACTTGGGGTTTTTGTTTAGATTTGGGAATATTTTTATAGCCTTTACCAATTAAATGTGCCCAATCCAAAAAACAATATCAAATATAAAATTCTAAATTTGGGAGAAATTGAGCCTACACAAATTTTTTTCAGATGTTTAGAACATTTAATTTTAGATTTATTTGATAGAGTATGATTCGGTTATATATTTTTTTTATCTTTGCATAATTCCAGAAACAGAATTAAGGTTAAACCATGCATCATTATATTTTTCTGAGAAATGAATTCTATTCTGTCAGCTCTGCTTTAAGGACTTTGTGCTCAGTTATTGGAGGCCACATAGAGTCTTGACCAAGCTGATGTATTGGACTTTACAGGAAGGAAGGAGGAGTCCCGTAACTCAATCTTGACTGTGTTGTATGTAGCCTTTTCTTCTTGACAGCAGTCTGATAGCATAGTAGGAAAGAATGCCATTTTTGTACTTTATACTTACATGGCTGATTTTTTTTTCCTCCAATGATGCAATGATTTTCCTTACTTTCATTTACTTGGCCTAAGGTGTAATAATGGACAAGTTTTACAACAGGTTTGCAAGAAAACACATGCAACAAATCTAACAATTACTAAAATCTTTGCATAATACCCAAAACAAAGGGTATTATGCCACTACCTTTCCTGATTTCTAGAGTATTCTAGAGTCATTTTTTTTTTCCATCTGGAATATTTTTCTAAAAGCAATTTCAAACAGAGATCTAAGGTTTAGTTACACATTACACTACAAATTATTTCATTAAAAAATAATCTCCTGGCAAGTATTCTTTGAGTGTCATTCTCTATCCAACTTACCAGACCAACATGTTTTATAGATTCACACTCAAGACAGAATCTGGGACCGCAGAGCAGCTCTGCTCTCTGTCAGCCTCACCTAGGCTGTGGTACCACCTTTTTTGTCCTCTTACATTTGTCCTAGCTTCCCCGTCAACTTTTTATAAAGAAACAGACTTAATTATTTTCAGAATAGTAATCAGATCCTATTGGTCCTTTATTCAAGGTCGGAGAACAGGATCCACTGCCAACAGCATCCTGGTACCTGTGTTTAAGACCTGTACTCTTCAGGACATTCTTTGTAAACTCCCATGCCTGGACCCATAGCTTCATCCATTTCTGCAAAGGCTTTATTCCTGTCCTATCTGGATATCATATTTCCAGTTCGATGTCATCTTTCCAGGGTCATTTCATTGCCACATGGCAAGATCTTTAGTAACCCTTACCCAAATATTGTCTGTACTGTAAGATCATCCTCTTCTAAGGAGGCTGTGTAGTCCCAGCATGCCCCTTACAAAGTCCAAGATATGCATTTCTTCATTTTTTTATCCCTGGGGAAGGAAGATTCTCTGATGCTTTCTCAGTTTGTTTGGTTTCATCAAATATTTGGCGTCCAAATCACTCTTAGCACATAGTTACTGCACAATAAATGTCTGTTCAATGTGTGACTATACATTTAAGAAAGTTACTAGCAGCCTAAAAATTTCTAAGTCACTTATTAGTAGTATTTGACTGTATGCATGTTTCAATCATAAGCCAGTGTTGACTAGGGTATGAATTATGAGTAATCAACTAACATTAAAAAAGGTAACTGAGTAAAATCCCAGAAAAATGCATAAATTTTCTACAACACCTAATTTTATAACTTGAACTTCATATTTCCATTAGAAAAATGGTATGCAGGGTTTAGTATTTTCTGAGTTTCAGGAAGACAATGAGAGTCTTGTCATACATATCTCTATGTCCACACAGAAATGGGGAACCTTGCAAATTACAAGATTCAGTTGCTGGCATAAAGCATATTTTGTTAAAGAGCTACTCCAAGAAGCACAAGCTGAACTCTGCAGAAGCATGTCTTTCTGGGCCTGATTCTTGGCTCTTTCAAGATCAAGCAGTACCTTCTGTTGTCAAATACCAGCTTTATAGAAGGAAAAATGAATTGTTTAGAAAGATGTAGAGATTAAAGTATGGCTGTCACCTTTGCCTCAGAAAGGCAAGCACTGGACAGTGTTGCTCCATCAGCCCTTGTCAGCAAGGGGCAGAAAACACAATGATTAAAATTGTAGACAGGAGTCTGGGAATGAAATGAATGCATGCATCCTTCAGAGTTGCAAGGCTGGTTCAGCTTATCCCTATCTCAAGTCCTTTTAACCCTTGCTTATAAAAACAGATCTGTATTTTGCTTTTTCTTTTTTCAGTTTAGTGTTCATGAAAAGAAAGATTGATAGCTCTTGTTAAACCTCTGCGCAGAGCTGACTAATAGCATCCTGGTTTTGCTTCCAGTTTCCCCTCCTCAACCCTGGGTTTTCTCCTGGTAGATGGCTTTGATTACTTTGCTCAGCCCTTGCTTTCTAAAAGGAAAGTGGTTAATAGGGTTTAACAGAGACTCTTATTTTCATTCTCTTTCTATTTTGTTATAAAACAATATTAACAAGAGATTTATTTTTGTTCCAGGCAAAACCTCAGTTGTTTACTTAAAAATATTTTTTTTCTAAGACCAAATGCATATTTATTTAAGTGAACAACGTTACTGATGCATATTCTTATCATGAGTGGAAGCTGAATATCATCAATTTAGGAAATTTACAAAATGACTTCATGGTTTTGGAAAGTAATAGCATTGCTTAACTACCTCAGATGTATTGTGTACACATGCATTAGAATATGGGACCGCTGTACTGTGACACTTTAAAAGTGACTATATTGTTTAATGGTGTAGTAAGCACACAGGTATTTTACTCAGTGGTTAAAGGGTAGCTCCAGAAGTTATCTGTTTGGATTCTCCTCCTCTTATATAGTAACCACTCATGTAACCTCCGTGTATGAAAAAGGTACAAGACGGTGGTTTGGGCTCAGACTTATGTCATTCTGCAGGCTCAGTGGATTCATGCATATAGAGTGTATAGAACAGGCATTGCATGTAAACATGAGCAAAGCTGTGAGGAGGAGCTATGGGGGCTTACTGTAAGCCCAGGGCTTTCTGGATTCCTGCTAACCTCTGAGTTTATGTGCATGGTCGTCTGGACTTCATTTGACAAGCCCAGTTCTAAATTAGGACATCCACATCACCTATGGAATACCTGAAATACACTGCCTGTGGGATTGCATATAGGGTTTAGAAAAGTCCTACATGAATGTTTGTCTTCCTTGTCCCAACCTCACAACTGAAGAGAAATTAAAAACGCCTCTTTTGCTTTCCCCTCATATACTAACTCCTCTGCTAACCAGCCAATGCCTGAGAATTGCCCATTATGTGGTTTTGCTTTCATTTTCATGGACATCTTGTAAAAACTCCTTATCAGTATGGTTTCTGTAGCAGAGAATGGCTCTCTGGTCCTATTAACAACTAGAATTTCACCGTTTCTGATTGCTTCCCAAATCAACACAAAGGTCAAGATTTCCTATCACATCTTTGTTATTCTAGATATTCAAAGACAAGATCAGAGCCTAGTTATCAGACCTCTGGCCAGTTTTTATAACATGTGATGCTATACACATGATAAAACTACAGGGCTGATTCTCTTCAAGCCTGCATTTCTAATGTAAATGCACATCCCCCCCCCCACACACACACACCACCTTATAATGGCAAATGAGCCACAGGCCATTCACAAAAAAACTAGTTTCACTGTGTACCAATAAAACTTTATGATGACAGGTAGTCTGATTTGACTTCTATCCATGATGTGCTAATCTCTATATAAAAAGAACTTGAAAACTCCGAAATAGGACGCTATGAACATTGTAGATTCTCAACACTCCTTTTACGTCCTCCTGAACCAGTGGATTTGGTTTTTGTTTTGCATATGTTCTCCTCACAGTACTCTGTGGAGACTTCAGTCTCTGTGGTTCCAGAGTTGCTTTGAAGGTTTTTAGTTCATGAGTTGACCTGCTTCTATGGTCACTAATGTCATATTCATTTTCATGTGGTACATTCTTTACAGTTAGATGATAATGATTTTTGAAAGCAAAAGTATATCAATTTATGTCTTAGAAGTTAGGTAGTGGTGCTTCTTATCTAAAATAGGGAATTTGTCAATTTCTTTATTTGAATGTAGTGATGATAGTTTAAAAAGTTTAATATTCTGAGAAAGAAATTAGGGAAATGACAACCTTCATAAAAAAAAGTTTAATATTATAACTTTTCTATTTGTTTTGTTTTAAATTCTTAGAGACAAATAAAAAATGGTGTGTATTGGAAGGTGGCTTCTTGAGTTACTATGAAAATGACAGGTGTACCACACCTAATGGTACCATTAACATCAGTGAAGTTATCTGCCTGACTGTCCATAAAGAGGACTTCTATTTGAATACTGGGTAAGTCAACCTCTGAGCAACTGTCTGGGACACGAAAGGGGTTGGTAGTCACTGTAACAGATAAAGAGGAGTTACCTTTCGTGTTCTTCTGTTGCTCTCTAGGAAAGGATTCTATATCTCTTCAAGCTAGTTTATTTTATTTGAAATCTCCACAGGAAGTTCTTTAAAAAGTACTTAATAGCTTACTAGCATAGCATTTCATTGTTGATCACTGAAGTACTTTTGTTTCTATGATTAATTTAAATAGTGGACTAAAAGCAAAAATCATAAATTTGTTTAAAGGGTATCATAAAATAAAACAGATGAGAAAAGAGAAGGTTCTGTGGTTGTTGGTTCAAATTAAAATAAACAAAATATCAATTTCTTTAGGATGATACTCTCCCACTGAGCTGTATATCCCCACAACCCTCAGAGATAGTAAAGAGCAAACTCAAAGACAATTTCATGATTATTTGGGTATTTTGATTGTCTGAAAATATTGAAATAGAAAGATTTAGGAATCATTTATATAATGTCTTTAACCTATTTTAAAACTTCTATAGACACCTCTGAGATATTTTTAGAAACAGAGTACAATATCTTACTGTTTGTTTTATGGCATAATTAATGAAAATGTATAAAAACTAATATAAAACAATTTTAAAAATGGAGATTTTTAATAATTTTTATGATAGAGATTTGCAATGATATCATTTATATTAAATTATATAAACTGTTATTATTATTAATTATTAAATATTAACCAGGATATTTTAGTTGAGAGTCATAGTTGAAGGTGCTATTTTCCTATTAAATATTTGTTAGTGTTATATAAATTATTATTTAATTTGCTTTTGTATTGACTTAAAATTTTGAATCATATTTATTCTGTGCTCTGTGGTCTTTTTATTTGTGCTTACTCTAGGCCCATCTTCATCTTTGAAATCTACTTACCTTCAGAACGTGTCTTTTTGTTTGGAGCTAAAACATCTCAGATTCAAAGAAAATGGACAGAGACAATAGCCAAGGTATTTAAATTTTTTATTTGCTAAGTCTAAGCAAGATCCTTAACTTGTGATCTCTAGTTAAGGTTCAAAGCTCCGAGATCATTTTAACTACAATTCTAGGATGAAAGTTTTTCATACTTTAAACGTTGGCCATCAAAAAAAGTTAAAAGAAGATTTTTATAGGGCCTGAAACAGACAAGAAATCCATGTATCACATTGGCAAAAATTATTCTTGGAAGTTAATTCTGTATTTTTGATGAGGAAGGTTGTCTTCATATTGTAAAGGCACTTTTTTCTCCTGTGCCTTCTCATGGGTATGTTACTTACCCGAGTACATGAGGAAAAACACAGACTCAGCCAGGCATGCCAAAGGAGCATACACAGAATGGAAGGTCAGAAGCTAGACTTCTAAAAGATTCCACAAACCAAGAAAGAAATTTCTTATTTCGTATACATACTACCAAACCAAAGTGTATGGTGCTGTTGCTTGAAAATATGCATTACCTGTTCGCTTTAAGTCTCATAACATTTTTAACTAATTATTTCAATTTTGTCATTTAATTGGAGACTTTTTGGAAGACAATAATTCCTTCTATCCATAGCTAGGGAAGGGCTTTCCTATTGTCACTGTCTTTCTTACTTTTCTGTATTTGTTTTAACAGCGTTTTGTTCCCTTTGTTGCTGAAAACTTAACAGAAGCTGACTATGATCTGATTGGTCAACTCTTCTACAAAGACTGCCATGCTCTGGACCAGTGGAGAAAAGGCTGGTTTGCTATGGACAAGTCTAGCTTGTATTTTTGCCTTCAAACGCAAGAAGTTCAGGAAGAGAGGATGCACCTAAGAAGACTACAGGAACTAAGTAAGGACCCTGTCCTGACACTTGTTGAGATACAGCTCCTGACTGCATGTGGGTGTGGCAGCTTCACCTGGAGTTTAGCAGGCTTATCCGTAGACTTGTGACTAAGTTGTAGTAGTTGCATATCTATGAATATATTAACATTAAAAAAATATTCATTCTTTTGTCTCTCTAGCAATCAGCACAGTGGTTCAAAATGGAGAAAAAGTAGATGTGTTACTCTTGGTAGAAAAAGGGAGGTAAGTACTTTTTGTCTTTATTTTATTTTTATTTTATTTTTCAGAAGTTAAGGAGTAGGGTATTTGGGATAAGTTCTTAAGGGAGAAACCATTATCTTAAAAATTGAGAAACTGTTATTTATGTAAACTGTTTTAGGCTTTCACATAGACAGGTTATAGCAAAAAACAACTTGCAATTTTTCATGCGTTATGACAAGGTAGCTTGATTAATCTTTATATGCTCTTGCACACCTGAGAAATTCTCATTTATGTGATAGTTTGATGATTTTGTGTGTATTTTTAGGATCTACAAATGGACTACACTACAAATGACCTCTGCACAAGTGACTCATAGCTAGACCTGGATTTCTTGAAGTTCTTTAGTTTTTCAAGAACTATTATTTAAGCATCCACCATGCATCAGGATGGCTTGGCTTGTTGGGGGTAACGTGATGCCAAGATAGACAGGCTCCTTGTCCTCAAAAGGATGCTATCTTAAAGCATGTGCTGTAGTGGGGGGAATTATACAAAACAACAACGGAACTCCCAAACACATACAACCAAAAGCATGTGCTTTATAGTTGTCCATCAATTACTAATCGTCTGAAGGAAAACAATCAATGACTGACGGAATGAGAACAGTATTCTGTGCTAATGAGGGAGAGAGCACAGATATTGTGGATAAAATAAATATGTCCTATGATATAGGACATCAGATACTGTGTTCTAGGCATGCAGGCAGTGATAGTTAAAGACCCTCTTAAAAGTCTGAGCTTAGTATGCTAAGGGGGTTCTGTAACACATGGAGGCTGGAGGTTCAATGAGTAAGAAAATGGGAAAAATTATTGCATGCATATTCCCTAGGGTCTGATCATATATCACCTTGCACATCATAGTATAAAGAAATCTTTCCTATTTGAAGCACAATGGAAAGTGGAATTATCTCATTTAGGTCTTTAAAGAAGTCTTTCATTCTGACTCCTGGCGAAAGACTCTGGGGGACAGGAGTCAACGTTAGTGTTCAGTTTGAGTTTTGTCACAGAGTCAAGAGATTGGTTATCTGAGACTCTTAAGTGTTGACAAGTGGTTGGATGTTTCAAGAAAGAATGATACACTGGTAAAATAGATTGTCGTTCTATTCAATGATGGCTCCAGAGTTTTGAATTACCCTAATCATAGCAGTATTTTTGAGATAACAATATATATCAAAACATGATAGGACTTTAGTATGACTGGAATAATTGATGACAAACTCATTTGGGGAAACAGTAATATGGAGTGGTCTGTTAGATAGCAAGTAAGAACTATGGAAGAATTAGAGTAAACAAAATGTGGGAGTGCATGCATAGCTAATTCATTTTCCTTGACTCTTCCAGAAAGGTACCAAACAAGACCATTTAAAAATGACTGTATTTGTTACAGATAGCATGTAGTTTGTTCTCAAGTATGGAAAAACTTTCAAAGATGTTCTGAGGAAAATGAAATTAGAGAGGTAGGATATTTACTATAAGAAGCCAATGTGAGCACAGTTTCTTTTTGTTCTGGGCTTTTATAAGGATGAAAAGGGAAGGCATAAAGGTTGAAAGGGGAAAGCTGAAGAATGATGGGGGACATTTGCCCTGATACTGGGATGTTGCTTTGTGAGCTAGACCTAAAGGTGAGTCCTGGGCTTTCTGTCAGGGTGACTGCAGGAAGAGTGTGCGCTTCCTCGACTGTCCCATGTTCGGCATGCCATGGACATGACTATTGAAAAGCTGTTTCAGTGCTGTGCCAGAATAAGAAAGTTTCATCCCATTGTGTATTTTTTTTCTTCTCCTTTGGTCTGTTAGACCTTTGGAAAATAATGACTGTAAGCTAAAGTAGAGTTTGCATACTTGATAAAATTGTCACATTGGAAATAAAACAACTTCCAGTATCTTGCATTGATGACATGAGATAACATGAATAAGTCAAGGTCAGAGGAACCAACCATCCATAAGTCTTAACCTTTGTTTTGTTGTTGTTGTTGTTGTAATTACAGCTTCAGACAGAGCCATTAATCATAAATAATCATAATTAATTTCCCATATTCCCCATTCTTGTCCCATATTCTATATTCTTGTCTTGGTTAAAGTGTATATATCCACTACTATTTTTTTTCCTTTTTGAGGAGAGGTTTATTCCTTCTTGCCACTCTCAAGTCACATACCATGGGTTGAGAAAATCCAGGACAAAATCCTAGAGGCTGAAACTGAAACAGGGGCCAAGGAGAAGCATTGATTACTTTCTTATTCCTCATGGCTTCCTTGGTCTGTTTTATTATACATCCCAAGACCATCTGCGCAGGGATGGCACTACCCACAATGGGCTGTACCTTCACATGCTAATCATCAGTTAAGAGAATGCCCTATCTATTTGTCCACAAGCAGTCTAGGTACAAGCATTCTGTACATTGAGATCTTAACAGCAAGGTAGAAAAAAGAATTTCCTGCACAGAAAAACTTCATAAATTGATAATCACCCACAGCTTATGGTCCCTATTTAAATAGACAATTTTATCTTCCTAATAATTTTCTCTATCTGCATAGCATTGGTGTGTTTAGAGAGAGGAATATTGTGATAATATTTTCCAC
Organism: Rattus rattus; assembly: GCF_011064425.1. Taxonomy (NCBI): domain Eukaryota; kingdom Metazoa; phylum Chordata; class Mammalia; order Rodentia; family Muridae; genus Rattus; species Rattus rattus. The sequence continues at coordinate 43,022,348 of NC_046164.1, read as the reverse complement.
ACACACAAAGCAAGTTTGCTCTAAAAAGCTCTAAGCAGAAGATATACCAGATGGCCTTCCTTTAATGTGTCTTCTTTGTGTTCTTTAAAAATTACTATTTTGGAAAATAAAGCATTTGTGATTACACTTAAGGGTTTCTGGTGTGCTAGCTGATGCTGTTACTAGGACCTAGACTCTATGTCCTTTGCAATATCTTGTTGGAACCTGTTTGTATGAGAAAGTAAACACAGTTTATGTAGATTTTATGTTAGTATATATAGAGAGACTAAGAAGTCAGAAGGCATTTTCCTAGACAGCCGATCCTATTTCCACTTGCCTCAGTAGATTGCAGCACCTTATCTGAAAATTAGAAACTGTCTGTGCTCTCCAAGCCCACAATCTCTGTTCATGTCTTTCAAACAAGCCACTTTCTTTGCTGTCTTTGTGTTTCAAAGCTACATTCACACTTGTCAAAGTCTGAGCCTTTGCTGAAAGCTTTTGGTTATATTAAACAAAGGAAATAACTCAGCTAGCTGTGTTATCAGAAACAGGAATGAAGGTGGTATGTTTTTTGTGTTTTTGTTTTCAGTCCCCTGGCTAACCTATAGGAAAGCACATTGCGTTTGATGGCTCCCAAGGCTGACTGCATTTCAGTTTTAACTGCAAATCCCAGACATAATGAACCTAATGCTGGGGAAAAAACACTATGTCAATATCTTCCACAATTTTGGAACTGAGTGCTTTGCTTAATTTGGGAGATTAGTACTCTAAATTTAAGGTCCTTATCTTCTATTAAATTGTTCTGTATGTAATTCCTTATCCCCCCTGGAATTGTGTTTTATGGGAGAGGTTATGATAGTGATCCTTCTGAGGTTAAATTATCTTAAAGTGGTTTCTAAATTTTGCATGTAATTGCTAATTAAACAGTAGCCCATTGCCCACAATATTGCCTTCACTGCTTTTGGAAAATTCGTGATTTAATTCTGAACAATGAGTTCATCTGAATTTTGCCAAGAAAAAAAAAAAGATTATTTGTTCTCATCACACGTACAGAATTTTTTATTTTAAAAAAGGACTATTTTTGTACATTTAAGTGATTTTATGGTAAAGAAATTTTAGATTAATGGAATAGTTGTTATAAAAGATTTTTAATATATATTGTATTTGTTTCAACAATTTGCTTTTATTCAGAAGCTTCCTCCATATACCAGCATATAAGATTATAGAGAAAGCTGGGTGTAATGCTTCATGATTGTACTTCTAATACTTGAAAGGCTGAAGCAGGAGGATTGTAGTAAATTTGAGGCCAGACTGAGCTACAGAGTAAAATCCTATCTCACAAAGCATAAATAAGTTAATACATATATTAATCTATAAATAGTTGAGAAAGCTGTAGAAAGTAACGAGACTGACTTTTTCATGGTATATGTGAGCAGAATCATCTCTGCTCCAAAGGAAAAGCATGTTTTACAAAATCTTGACTTCTAGTAGAAACACAGTGAGGTACCTGAGAGAGCAAGGTTTTGAAGAATTAGACAATGTGCAGTTATAGAGAGATCTTGTGCGGAGTTGGAACAGATGCAGCCCAAGTAGGACTTAACCTTGAGAACCTGCAGACAAAAATCTGTGCCAGTGACTTGGGAAGACAGGCAGATGGCATATTGCATTTCTAGTTAAATTAATTCATAAGATTTTCAAGACCTTTTCAAGAATGCAGAGAGCATCCTTAAAAGAACATTTTAAAAGTTATTGTTAAATGTGAGGATGTGGAGATGCATTTTTGCAGTCAGTGAAATACTAGCAAAGCTTTGAGCAGACTTGTAACAAAGTTTTCTCTCACATTGCATATACAAGTGTTTGCCTGATAGTGTGAGAGATGAGGGTGGGAAGCTAGTTTTATCATCCTGGAGGAATCACGTGGCTTGAGGTTGTTCACTGAGCTTTTGGCTTCAGAAGAAGCAATCTATTTATAATAATGCTACCTCATTCATTATTCTTCTTGTTGCCGCCTCTACATCTGCATAGTCTCTTAATAATTAGCTTTGTTTTTTCAACTAACATTCTATCTCTGTGTCCCATTCTTTTACATAATGGAGTAGGGAAAATGTTTCTAAATGGAGATATTACACTGCTAAATGCAGCGTGCTAGACACCTGCTTCTGGCATCATGGAAGCACTCATGTGGCACATGCTGTTCCTCTTTAAATAACTAGAAAACTCCCCAGAATAGGGGAAGGAACTGTTTTCAGATTTTGTAGCAGTTGGTGTTTCTGGAATATGATTGCAGAGAGTTTTAGGTGGTCTTGGATTTCTCTGACACTTACAACACAATTGGAAATGCAGATATAATATGGCAGATTTCCGAGAGAGGAATCTCAGGAACCTGGATTTACAGGTGTTGAAGAAAAGGGTATTCTTTCCTTGGGGCTTAATTTGCAGTGTAAACATATTCTGGGTTAGGCAAAAACACCTCCTGGAATGTCATCAATCAAATAACCTTTGAAGTGTAGAGTACGTTCAAACATTTATCCACAGTGGTTGGGAGGATGTGTTACATATGCAGGGCATTTATTTAGTAAGGATCCACAACAGACAGTAGCTGAGTATAGTGCCTAACTCAGCCTGAAACTAAAGGATGCTCAGGTTTTACTTGAAGCTTAAAATAGATCCTCAGAGGCTCGTGGCTTCACAGATGCTCTATTTCTCTGGGTTGAACAAGAAAGTGAAGTGAAAACATTCATTAATATTCTCTGTGGGAAAGCTTTAAAATCTCACTTAAAAAAAATCAGTGTTCATGGTGTTTAAGCTTCAGGTAAAATTAATCATAATTATGAGTGATATAAAAAAGCTATAACCAGGTCATAGATATAGCAAAAAAAAAAATGTAAAAGATAATGTAATTATCAAAGACTATAAAAGTGATTTCTAGTATTATAAATATATTCTGAGATGTCAAAGAAAACATACACATAATTACAAATATGCTTAATCGAGGGGAAAACCAAATCAGATTCATTTTTGGAAGTGGGGTTTCAGTGTAGCACAGTCCAGTCTTGAACTGCTATTCTTATCCTCTGAAGGGGCTCTAGACCTCATATGAACAACAATGCCAACCAACCAGAGCTTCGAGGGACTAAGCCACTACACAAAGACTATACATGGACTGACCCTGGGATCCAACCTCATAGGTAGCAATGAATAGCCTAGCAAGAGCACCAGTGGAAGGGGAAGCCCTTGGTCCTGCCAAGACTGAACCCCCAGTGAATGTGATTGTTGGGGGGAGGGTGGTAATGGGGGGAGGATGGGAAGGGGAACACCCATCGAGAAGGGGAGGGAGAGGAGTTAGGGGGATGTTGGCCTGGAAACTGGGAAGGGGAATAACAATCGAAATATAAATAAGATGATAGGCAATACCCCACAAGCAAACTTGAGCCTCAGGACCACAGGTAAGACCAACTTTCCTGCTGCAAGCGACCTGACTGGTGGCCTTGGGACACACAGAGGCAAAATTCCTCCAGGACCGGACACTTCCGGTTTTTAGCGGGAGTCCCATCTCGCGCTCCCTGCCTCCAGCTCACTGCTCCCAAACCCGTGGGAAAGAGAGCTCACCACCGAGACAGGTGGGCACTCCTCAGACTGCAGAGCAGAAGAGACCACCAACACTGCCCACCCCTGCCCACATCCCTGGCCCAAGAGGAAACTGTATACGGCTTCGGGGTTCCTTTGGATAAGGGCACAGGAGCAGGAAATCTGCTGCTTCTGAGACACCTCCAGAACCTGAAGGGACTGACCAGATAAACAGTTCTCTGCACCCAAATCCTGCGGGAGGGAGAGGTAAACCTTCAGAGAGGCAGACACACCTGGGAAACCAAAAGAGTCTACACTCAGCCTCCATCTCTGACTCCAGAGGAAAACACCAAGTGCCATCTGGAACCCTGGTGCACAGAAGCTCCCAGAAAGGGCAGTGCAGAACTTCCTGGTTGCTGCCCCTGGGGGGAGCTCATAAGCAACAGCCCAGGAGCAAACTTGAGCCTCGGGATCACAGGTAAGACAAACATTCCAGCTCCAAGCGACCTGCCTGGTGAACTCAAGACACAGGCCCACAGGAAGAGCTGAAGACCTGTAGATAGGAAAAACTTCATGCCCGAAAGCAGAACACTCTGTCCCCATAACTGGCTGAAAGAAAACAGGAAAACAGGTGTACAGCACTCCTGACACACAGGCTTATAGGACAGTCTAGCCACTGTCAGAAATAGCAGAACAAAGTAACACTAGAGATAATCTGATGGTGAGAGGCAAGTGCAGGAACCCAAGCAACGGAAACCAAGACTACATGGCAACATCAGAGCCCAATTCTCCCACCAAAGCAAATATACAATATCCAAACACAACAGAAAAGCAAGATCTAGTTTCAAAATAATATTTGATCATGATGCTGGAGGACTTCAAGAAAGACATGAAGAACTCCCTTAGAGAAACACAGGAAAACATCAATGAACAAGTAGAAGCCTACAGAGAGGAATCACAAAAATTCCTGAAAGAATTACAGGAAAACACAATCAAACAATTGAAGGAATTAAAAATGGAAATAGAAGCAATCAAGAAAGAACACACGGAAACAACCCTGAATATAGAAAACCAAAGGAAGAGACAAGTAGCCATAGATACAAGCATCACCAACAGAATACAAGAGATAGAAGAGAGAATCTCAGGAGCAGAAGATTCCATAGAAATCATCGACTCAACAGTCAAAGATAATGTAAAGCAGAAAAAGCTACTGGTCCAAAACATACAGGAAATCCAGGACTCAATGAGAAGATCAAACCTAAGGATAATAGGTATAGAAGAGAGTGAAGACTCCCAGCTCAAAGGAACAGTAAATATTTTCAACAAAACCATAGAAGAAAACTTCCCTAACCTAAAAAAAGAGATACCCATAGGCATAGAAGAAGCCTACAGAACTCCAAATAGATTGGACCAGAAAAGAAACACCTCCCACCACATAATAGTCAAAACACCAAATGCACAAAATAAAGAATATTAAAAGCAGTAAGGGAAAAAGGTCAAGTAACATATAAAGGTAGACCTATCAGAATCACACCAGACTTTTCACCAGAGACTATGAAAGCCAGAAGATCCTGGACAGATGTCATACAGACCCTAAGAGAACACAAATGCCAGCCCAGGTTATTGTATCCTGCAATACTCTCAATTAACATAGATGGAGAAACCAAGATATTCCATGACAAAACCAAATTTACACAATATCTTTCTACAAATCCAGCGCTACAAAGGATAATAAATGGTAAAGCCCAACATAAGGAGGCAAGCTATACCCTAGAAGAAGCAAGAAATTAATCGCCTTGGCAACAAAACAAAGAGAAGAAAAGCACACAAACATAACCTCACATCCAAATATGAATATAACAGGAAGCAATAATCACTATTCCTTAATATCTCTCAACATCAATGGCCTCAACTCCCCAATAAAAAGACATAGATTAACAAACTGATACAACGAGGACCCTGCATTCTGCTGCCTACAGGAAACACACCTCAGAGACAAAGACAGACACTACCTCAGAGTGAAAGGCTGGAAATCAACTTTCCAAGCAAATGGTCAGAAGAAGCAAGCTGGGGTAGCCATTCTAATATCAAATAAAATCAATTTTCAACTAAAAGTCATCAAAAAAGATAAGGAAGGACACTTCATATTCATCAAAGTAAAAATCCACCAAGATAAACTCTCAATCCTAAATATCTATGCCCCAAATACAAGGGCACCAACATACGTAAAAGAAACCTTACTAAAGCTCAAAACACACATTACACCTCACACAATAATAGTAGGAGATTTCAACACCCCACTCTCATCAATGGACAGATCATGGAAACAGAAATTAAACAGAGACGTAGACAGACTAAGAGAAGTCATGAACCAAATGGACTTAACATATATTTATAGAACATTCGATCCTAAAGCAAAAGGATATATATTCTTCTCAGCTCCTCATGGTACTTTCTACAAAATTGACCATATAATTGGTCAAAAAATGGGCCTCAACAGGTACAGACAGATAGAAATAATCCCATGCGTGCTACCAGACCACCACGGCATAAAGCTGGTCTTCAATAAAAATAAGGGAAGAACGCCCACATATACATGGAAGTTGAATAATGCTCTACTCAATGATAACCTGGTCATGGAAGAAATAAGAAAGAAATTAAAGACTTTTTAGAATTTAATGAAAATGAAGGCACAACATACCCAAACTTATGGGACACAATGAAAGCTGTGCTAAGAGGAAAACTCATAGGTCTGAGTGCCTGCAGAAAGAAACAGGAGAGAGCATATGTCAGCAGCTTGACAGCACACCTAAAAGCTCTAGAATAAAAGGAAGAAAATACACCCAGGACGAGTAGAAGACAAGAAATAATCAAACTCAGAGCTGAAATCAGCCACGTAGAAACAAAAAGGACCATAGAAAGAATCAACAGAACCAAAACTTGGTTCTTTGAGAAAATCAACAAGATACATAAACCCTTAGCCAGGCTAACAAGAGGACACAGAGACTGTTTCCAAATTAACAAAATCAGAAATGAAAAAGGGAGACATAACTACAGATTCAGAGGAAATTCAAAAAATCATCGGATCTTACTATAAAAGCCTATATTCAACAAAACTTGAAAATCTGCAGGAAATGGACAACTTCCTAGACAGATACCAGGTACCGAAGTTAAATCAGGAACAGATAAACCAATTAAACAACCCCATAACTCCTAAGGAAATAGAAGCAGTCATTAAAGGTCTCCCAACCAAAAAGAGCCCAGGTCCAGACGGGTTTAGTGCAGAATTCTATCAGACCTTCATAGAAGACCTCATACCAATATTATCCAAACTATTCCACAAAATTGAAACAGATGGAGCACTACCGAACTCCTTCTATGAAGCCACAATTACTCTTATACCTAAACCACACAAAGACCAAACAAAGAAAGAGAACTTCAGACCAATTTCCCTTATGAATATCGACCCAAAAATATTCAATAAAATTCTGGCAAACCGAATCCAAGAGCACATCAAAACAATCATCCACCATGATCAAGTAGGCTTCATCCCAGGCATGTAAGGATGGTTTAATATACGGAAAACCATCAACATGATCTATTATATAAAAAAAAACTGAAAGAACAAAACCACATGATCATTTCATTAGATGCTGAGAAAGCATTTGACAAAATTCAACACCCCTTCATGACAAAAGTCCTGGAAAGAATAGGAATTCAAGGCCCATACCTAAACAGAGTAAAAGCCATATACAGCAAACCAGTTGTTAACATTAAACTAAATGGAGAGAAACTTGAAGCAATCCCACTAAAATCAGGGACTAAACAAGGCTGCCCACTCTCTCCCTACGTATTCAATATAGTTCTTGAAGTTCTAGCCAGAGCAATCAGACAACAAAAGGAAATCAAGGGGATACAGATTGGTAAAGAAGATGTCAAAATATCACTATTTGCAGATGATATGATAGTATATTTAAGTGATCCCAAAAGTTCCACCAGAGAACTACTAAACCTGATAAACAGGTTCAGCAAAGTGGCTGGGTATAAAATTAACTCAAATAAATCAGTAGCCTTCCTCTACACAAAAGAGAAACAAGCCGAGAAAGAAATTAAGGAAATGACAGGCTTCATGATAGTCCCAAATAATATAAAATACCTCAGTGTGACTTTAACCAAGCAAGTAAATGATCTGTACAATAAGAACTTCAAGATTCTGAAGAAAGAAATTGAAGAAGACCTCAGAAGATGGAAAGATCTCCCATGTTCATGGATTGGCAGGATTAATATAGTAAAAATGGCCATTTTACCAAAAGCGATCTACAGATTCAATGCAATCCCCATCAAAATACCAATCCACTTCTTCAAATAGTTAGATAGAACAATTTGCAAATTCATCTGGAATAACAAAAAACCCAGGATAGCTAAAACTATCCTCAACAATAAAAGGACTTCAGGGGGAATCACTATCCCTGAACTCAAGCAATATTACACAGCAATAGTGATAAAAACTGCATGGTATTGGTACAGAGACAGATAGATAGACCAATGGAACAGAATTGAAGACCCAGAAATGAACCCACACACCTATGGGCACCTGATTTTTGACAAAGGAGCCAAAACCATCCAATGGAAAAATGATAGTATTTTCAACAAATGGTGCTGGTTCAACTGGAGGTCAACATGTAGAAGAATGCAGATTGATCCATGCTTATCACCCTGTACAAAGCTTAAGTCCAAGTGGATCAAGGACCTCCACATCAAACCAGATACACTCAAACTAATAGAAGAAAAACTAGGGCAGCATCTGGAATACATGGGCACTGGAAAAAATTTCCTGAACAAAACACCAATGGCTTATGCTCTAAGATCAAGAATCGACAAATGGGATCTCATAAAACTGCAAAGCTTCTGTAAGGCAAAGGACACTGTGGTTAGGACAAAACGGCAACCAACAGATTGGGAAAAGATCTTTACCAATCCTACAACAGATAGAGGCCTTATATCCAAAATATACAAAGAACTCAAGAAGTTAGACCGCAGGGAGTCAAATAACCCTATTAAAAAATGGGGTTCAGAACTAAACAAAGAATTCACAGCTGAGGAATGCCTAATGGCTGAGAAACACCTAAAGAAATGTTCAACATCTTTAGTCATAAGGGAAATGCAAATCAAAACAACTCTGAGATTTCACCTCACACCAGTGAAAATGGCTAAGATCAAAAACTCAGGTGACAACAAATGCTGGTGAGGATGTGGACAAAGAGGAACACTCCTCCATTGCTGGTGGGATTGCAGACTGGTACAACCATTCTGGAAATCAATCTGGAGTTTCCTCAGAAAATTGGACATTGAACTACCTGAGGATCCAGCTATAACTCTCTTGGGCATATACCCACAAGGTGCCCCAACACATAAAATAGACACGTGCTCCACTATGTTCATAGCAGCCTTATTTATAATAGCCAGAAGCTAAAAAGAACCCAGATGCCCTTCAACAGAGGAATGGATACAGAAAATGTGGTACATCTACACAATGGAATATTACTCAGCTATCAGAAACAATGCCTTTATGAAATTCATAGGCATTGGTTGGAACTGGAAAATATCATCGTGAGTGAGCTAACCCAATCACAGAAAGACATACATGGTATGCACTCATTGATAAGTGGCTATTAGCCCAAACGCTTGAATTACCCTAGATGCATAGAACACATGAAGACGGATCAAGACGGATGATCAAAATGTGAATGCTTCACTCCTTCTTTAAAAGGGGGAACAAGAATACACTTGGCCGGGAATAGAGAAGCAAAGATTAAAACAGACACAGAAGGAACACCCATTCAGAGCCTGCCCCACATGTGGCCCATACATATATAGCCACCCAATTAGACAAGATGGATGAAGCAAAGAAGTGCAGGTAGACAGGAGCCTGATGTAGATCTCTCCTGAGAGACACAGCCAGAATACAGCAAATACAGAGGCGAATGCCAGCAGCAAACCACTGAACTGAGAACAGGACCCCCGTTGAAGGAATCAGAGAAAGAAGTGGAAGAGCTTGAAGAGGCTCGAGACCCCATATGAACAACAATGCCAAGCACCCAGCGCTTCCAGGGACTAAGCCACTACCCAAAGACTATACATGGACTTACCCTGGACTCTGACCTCATAGGTAGCAATGAATATCCTAGTAAGAGCACCAGTGGAAGGGGAAGCCCTGGGTCCTGCTAAGACAGAACCTGCAGTGTATGTGATTGTTGGGGGGAGGGCGGCAATGGGGGGATGGTGGGGAGGGGAACACCCATATAGAAGGGGAGGGGGAGAGATTAGGGTGTTCTTTGCCCAGAAATCGGGAAAGGGAATAACATTCTAAATGTAAATAAGAAATACACAAGTTTATAAAAAAAATGTGAATAAGAAATACTCAAGTTAATAAAGATGGAGGAAAAAAAAGAGAGAGAGCAGAGAAGAGCAAAGAGTACAGAGTAAGTTCTATGACAGCCATGAGTTTACAGAGAAACTGTTTTGGGAAAGAAAAAAAAGGAAAGAGGAAGAGAGAAAGAAAAAAGAAAGAAGGGAGGGAGGGAGGTAGGAAAGGAGGGAAGGAAGGAAGGAAAGAAAATAGGTAGTTGAACATACAAAAATTATGATTCTAAACCAACAATGAGATGTATGATGATATTATAAAATATGATAGCCAGTTTGGAGAATAATTTTTATGTATGTATATATAGTATACATGTATATTTGCATGTATGTAAGAACATGTATGCAATCCACATAAATTAGTTTGCTGGTGTGTATGGAGGACAAAAGTTGACTTTGGATGTCTTTTTCATCCCTCCACTTTATTTAATGAGGCAGGTTCTCAGGCTAAGCCTGGAGCTCTAAGATTTGGCTAGTCTATCTAACCAGTTTGTCAAGGGCTCCCACACACCTGCCTCCTCAGCATCAGGTAGGCCATCATACCCATTGTCTTCTGCCTGGCTCATGAACTTGGTCCCCACATTTATGGGGCAAACACTTCATTCACATAGCCATCTCCCCAGGTACAGATTAATGTTTAAAGTGAAGGCAATGGATACTTACTCAATGAGTTAGCTTCAGCATGTTTACCCAATATACATCATAACGCATAGTCATAAGAATGCAAAGACTCAGATCAGTTTCTAAAATTAAGAAGTGAGAAGAGGCGAGGTGCTCCTTGGTAAGTAAATGTATAAGCAGTGTGATGCACACTTGTGCATAGAATACTAATTAATAACTATTAATTAAATATAAATAGATCTGTATAACGTAACCAAGCGGTAAGAATATTATGCTGAATAAATGAAAACAGATGCAAAATAATAGCACCATGACCTTTCATTCATAGAAAATGATGCAGCTAGTAGTCTAGTACAGAGGACTGACCAGATGTTTCCGGGTAATGGATAGATGGAAGGATTCACTGCAAAGGAAGGAGGGAGTTTTGTAAATGATGAAAATGTTTTATGTATTAGTTTTGGTAGCAGTCACATGGGAATAGGCATTTGTAAAAAAAAAAATAATAAATGTTTTGACCACACAATTAAAATGAGCACATTATAAATCTAATGAGCAAATGTCCCTCACAGCAATAAAATGCTTCATCTTTTCCCATTAGAAACAAAAAGCTTACAGCCATAATTAACATGTTCTTTGAGAGCTTGCTTGGAAAGGAGAAAGGAAACCACATTTCCGAAGATCTCTTACATCCATTTCCACTGCAGATGTAGAGCCCTTTGCAAGGCAGGATATGTGTTTTTTCTGTCTCTGTCTCTGTCTGTGTCTGTGTCTCTGTCTCTGTCTCTCTCCATCTCTCTCTGTATTTCTCTCATTTAAAGACAGGGCATTCTCTAAGTACATTAGGCAGCTTTTGAATTTACAGAGCTCTGTCTGCTTCCATTTCCTGAGTACTTGGATCAAAGGCTTATGCAATTATACCAAGTTTGATTCTCCTTTTAAAAGAGAAATTGATCTTACTGTGTTCCAATAGACCAAGTTCTAAATCCCTTCCAGTAATGTGTTTGAAACAGCTTCTTTGGGAAACAGTGTTTCCTAATGCTGTCATAAGAACACTGAGAAGAAGTGACATGACAGTGTCACTTCTAGAACGAACATGTCTTGAAACTGAAGACCAAGAGTTTTGATTTTCATTGAGTACAGGATTGTGGACAAGGTGACAGCTGGCAGATTTAGTTATTGGCAAGTGATGGCTACTAAAAGAAAGAGTCAGTTTTCTTCAGAGACATGGCTCCTGAGAGGCTACATATCTCCAGTAGATGGCCCTATATCCATGCACATATGGTCATCCTTAAGTAGACTGAGTGGGTTGAAATAAAAGAGCACAAAAAGTTTGGAGGAAAAAGTGGCCTGCAGTGGCAAGGGGAAGGGGCAGGGGACAGGAGGTAGTTGGCAGGTAGGCGAGAAATCGTTAAGGAGGAAAGGGGGATTATTTAATCAAAACAAATTATATGTATGTATAAAATTCTCAAAAAATAAAAACAAATTCAAAAAGCTAGCTTCCCAGCCCTTCGTTATCCTTAGGCCTCAAACAAATTTCTTCTATGTTTTGTTGGCCTTTCATAAATGAAGAGCTTGGCAGACAGCTTGCCCTTTCTCTGGGTCAATGTAAAACACAGGTGACATTCTTCAAAAGTCTGTCCCACATGCCTTGCCTTCAAGGGAGGAGGGAATGCTTTGATTTATATCATTTGTTTCTTATAGCTTTTTATAACAGAGACAAAATATTCATGAGCTTTCTAACAAGAGACAGTTTGATGTTTTGGAAAACATGTCTATAATGATATATTTTATGTCTTGTATATACATTAATTCAGATGTATAGGACAATATGTTCCAAGTCAGTTGCCTTTCCCAAGTTTGGCAGCTCTAAGCTAATGTCCATTTACAGCTGCTCTAGTGAACCTGCTTATTATCATGAACACATGCATGACAGAAACAGAAGCAGATATTTTTACATTCACTTTACACTATGTGCTTGTGACAGTGTTTTGGGCTTGGAAATACTTGTCGAAACTTTGCGAATTCATGTGAAGTTTCTTTACACATATTATTAAATGTCATTTCAGAATATCTGTAAACTCTATAAAAATACTTTGTCTTGTTATATACTCTTCAGATGTATATTCAATGTTTGTAAAACTTCTGACATTGCTGTATTTATGTGTGTATACACACACACACACATATAATTAGACTTCATATTATCTCTTGGCATTTTTATGTGTATTAATTTTAATGATTGATGGCCATATGTCTGCCGAGGACCTAAAATTTTTCATTTTTCTATAAACACATAGGCTATTTTCTTTTTAAATCATTTTTATGGTATATGGTATTTGCTTCTCAGCTTTAGTTATTTATGGATAAATTTGTTTTTATGTAGTCTGATTTATTGATTGTTTATCTCAAGAGACCACAAGGTCCTTTTAGTTCACTAGGCTCAAATCAGTATAAACACCAAAATTCATTTATATATTGCAATTTTAACAGAATTTTATACATTAGTCCTGGGGCTCGTCTTGTAGACTTTATTGAGCTGTCATAATAATAACAAATTAAATGTTTCTTTATATGGCTGAGATTTACATTTGAATAATTGCAAGTAATTATAGCAGATATAAATCTGTTATAATTAGTTGATCAAAATAACTTTTTCAGATATTGAGTACAGAGTTGAATGCTTACTTAAAATCCTTATCCAATGTAAAGTGGTTGTTGAGTAAGACTGGAGGGCACAAGGTTGGTCAGAGTATGCACAGAAAATGTATTATGATTCCTTATTTGGTGTGTCTGGAGTTTAAATAGGAATCAGAATGGAAGGTTTTTGAACAGATACAGTGAAATGTCAGGCATCCCTTGAGCTGTAGTAAAGGATACATTTTAAGATTCACTGTTTGACAAGTTGACAGAGGAGTTAACATGTCATTACAATGTTCTGTACCTCACTAGGTCACAGGCAGACAGCTAACCTTCCATTGTGGGATTTCTTTTGACTAGAAGGAAAATTCAAACTCTCAGATACTCCTAGCTAGTGACAAGGCTATACTGGTCTTAAAGGACCATTGCTCCATTTTGGATATGTTTCACTGACTACAAGAATACTAGGATACCCATTGGATTTTCAAAGATTTTAAGTCATAATAACAACTAGATAATGAAGTAAAAATATATTTACATAAAATCAGGAAAAAATGGTGTTACTATATTTACCTGAATTTAGAAAAACAGAATTTAACTAGTTGTATATATGGAAGGGCTTGCTACCTCTGAAGATAATTTTCTGTAATATTTTCATGGAGACACACACTCAGAAGTAAGATACTTTGAATGATGTACAATAAATGGAAAAGCTAAAACATTGCAGAACTATTGGACCATTTGTCAGAATTCTTCAAAGAGAAGAGTTATAAATTCTGTGGATCTAGGCAGTTTTGGTAGAGTGGAAAAGAAAAACGATAGATGAAGATGTCAGAAAGCAAAAGTCAAGGAGGACCAGTACAGACGTTAGTAAAATGTAGTTCTAGCAACTCCAGAGTTGTGTTCAAGTGCTGGTGTTGGCTTTGTCTTCCTAAAGAGCATTGCAAGAGGAGAAACAAAGTTGAAAAGGATGGGAGATTTTCTTTCTATTAAATCATGGTCAGTGATGTTGGAAATGTGAAAAATTTCATTCTTTTTCACTGATTCCCTATAGGAGCCCTAAGAATTCATCAGCTGTTCTTTTCTTGCTTTGGTGAATGCAAAGTATCCAACTTTGCTGAAAAATAAAGTTCAGTATTGTTTCTCTAGAGCAGTGATTCTCAACCTTCCTAATGCTGTGACACTTTAATACAGTTCCTCCTGTTGTAGTGATCTCCAACCGTAGAATTATTTTCATTGCTACTGCTGCTTTATAACTAATTTTGCTACTGTTGTGAATCATAATGGAAGTATCTGATTTTCATGATGTCTGATATGAGACCCTTGTGGAAAAGGGTTATTCAATCCCCCACAGGGTTGCAATCTATTGGTTAAGAACAACTAACTGCCTTGGGCTGGAGACATGACTAGGTGGTTAGGAGCACTGACTGCTCTTCCAGAGGTCCTGAGTTCAACTCCCAGCAAGCACATGGTGACTCACAATCATCGGTAATGGGATCTTCTGGTGTGTCTGAAGAGAGCATAGATAAAATAAATAAATCTTTAGAAAAAGGCCTTAGAATAAATATACTTGGGGTGCATTGGTATTTCATGTTTTAAATTTTGTACTGAGGATATTTGGAAAAAATATACCAGTACATGCCAGAGACCAGGCTTGGACAGAGACCAAATCTCTTTTCTTACAAGTCTATGCAAAGTTTGGCATCTGACCAGTAAATGTTATAGGAAAAACAGATGATAAAAAAGATGGCAAAGCAACTCTTGATTACTAAAGGATCCTCTGGCCATAAATGTGTGGAGCTATCAGAGAACATCTAGCAACCTCACTGAGTTTATGTCATTGGCCAGGAATGAGCATCTGTGTAGGCAAAGATGAGCTATTAGAAAATTACAATTAGAAAATTGCAGTGGAAAACTCAGAGCAACTCATGAAGACCCTTCCATTAAAAACCAAAGCTTTAAAGATATGACAGTTATCCAAAACTGGTGTCAGCAGCCTTATCTTGTTGAAATTATGTTCTGATCATAGTGAGGAATAGAATTATAAAAGAGGAAATCAAGACGATAATCCTGTCAGGGGCTTTGGAAAGTTCTGAAGCAACAGAGAGGAACAGCAGAAAGAGTGAATATTACAGATTATAGGGACAACAGTAATAACAAAAAGGTGCAAACATGTGGAAGTGATTGGCAGTGCATGCTAAGCTTCAGTAATGAATTCTTAAACTTCAGAAGACTTATGTGGAGTCAGTTAAGTTTAGATTTAGGTTTCCCAGAGCAGATGGCTCTCACAATAGTGGCAATTCCCACATTCCTGTCCATGGTGGAGGTATATAAATCCAGTAATCCTTATTGGTATGTTTTAGAGGAAAGACAGACCATCTAAGATCTCATTGGAGTTATAAGAAGTGGTGCACATAGGTTTCCCTTTTTGGGATACCCTTTTGCAACATCAGATCTTATGTTATTTTGATTTCTTGGAGCATCATCTTGCTGTATAATTGCCAGCAGCCTGGAATTCTCTCTTTATCTTTAGCTTATCTTGAACTTGTGATTCTCTGCCTCTCCTTCCATACTCCAAGGGCTGGGGATACAGACATGTGCCACCAGATCTAGCCCTGAAGTTGCCCTTGATTTTAATAAGGTGTCATTTATGAAGACAAGTTCTAGCCTAAAGGTCTGGATGTAGGGGTCACTAATATATCACTAGTGACTAATATATGTCATTAGGTTGATAATAGCCTCACTGGAATCACTGGAATCTGGATCATCCCTAAAGTCTGTATATGAACTGATATTGTGCATAATGGGGCTATTCAGAAAGAAGTAAGATGGGGATAGAAATGGTGGATCTCAAAGACTATACATAGACTGACTCTGGACTCTAACTGCATAGGTAGCAATGAATAGCCTAGTAGGGGCACCAGTGGAAGGGGAAGCCCTTGGCCCTGCAAAGGCTGGACCCCCAGTGAACAGGATTGTTGGGGGAAGAGCAGTAATGGGGGTAGGATGGGGAGGGGAACATCCACATAGAAGGGGAGGGAGAGGGGTTTGGGGATGTTGGCCTGGAAATTGGGAATGAGAATAACATTTTAAATTTAATAAGAACTACCCAATTTAATAAAGATGGAGAAAAAAAGAAAAGGAAAATAATATAATATACAAAGAAAATAAAATAATATACAATAATATAATAATATAGAAAATAATAAACATTGTTAAAAACATCAATGACTCTGTCCTATCATCTTCAAGTTTTGTTAAGCAACTTGTTTCTGTTTATCTGTGCATGTTTTTTTTTGTTTGTTTGTTTTTTCTTTTCTTTTTTTCGGAGCTGGGGACCAAACCCAGGGCCTTGTGCTTGCTAAGCAAGCGCTCTACCACTGAGCTAAATCTCCAACCCCTGTGCATATTTATATGACATTTATATGCTTTTTTATTGTGAATAAATATGTATGTATATTTTCCATTAAAAAAAAAGAAATGGTGGGTCTTGAAGAATGGAAATCTGAAAAGGCAAATATGTTTGTTTGTTTTGTTTCTTCCCCACTTTTTAAAAGCAATGGGATTGACAATTACAAAATATTTTCATTAGCCTGGAATATATTTAAAGACACTGGAGATGTTTGGCACAGTAGTTTTCATTGAATTATTTAGAGATGGAATTGAGGACCTAGGGGATTGGTAGAGGGTGACTGAATTGATAGAGCTTCTTCCTCTGTGCTATGTGACCTTAACAGACAACTGAGGGAGGAAGGGAGTCACACCTTGTAGGGTGGAAGGTAAAAGAAAGTTGATCTTTTCTTATAATGTGTGAGACAAGATCACATACATGTGGATTTTACGTTAATCCATATTGAAAATGCTTTTTTAAAAAGCAAATTTTTAATATGCAATGCTTTCTCAAACTTCACAGAACACTATACATCCACGGGTACACCAAGTTGGATTTCACAGTCTGGCGTAATGCAATTGAAAAAGCAGCAGGTACAGATGGTAACACATTACAAGATCAGCAGCTCTGCAAGAATGACGTCCCCATTATTGTGAACAGCTGCATAGCATTTGTTACACAGTATGGTAAGTATCACAGGATGTTTATTCAACTTCTTGAACTTCGCATAACACTCTTAGAGCTTCTAAGCAGTACCTCCATGGGAAGGAATTAGTGCCTTTCCCTTTGAAAATACACCACTGACACCTCAAAGCTCGGCCACTGCTCAGCTGTCCCACCCCTTTCTCCAGCAACACTTTTAAACTGGTAATACTCTGCCAACCATTACCTTGTTCCTCATGCCCACGAATACTATGTAACCCGTTAAATAAAATAGTATGAGATGTCCCTAGAAATAGTAAAGACTGTTTTTAGGGATAAAAATTCTAGAACAAAGCCAAGAGCAGCTCACCATGCTTAAGTGTGGTTTTTAGAAATAGTGAACTTTGTAGCAATATGCAAAATTATGTGCTTTCTGTTGGCAAGCTCAGAATGTGTGTGTGTGTGTGTGTGTATTTCATTCATCATACTATTGGTCAGAAGTTTACATCAACTGTGTGTGGTCTTTCATTTTAATGATTGGGCTATTTGCTAAAGATAAGTGTATGAGCAATTTGCAAACAGAAAGGATTGAATCTGTATCTGGGTTGTCAAGTCCCCTTTTAATCCTGTGTGATAGCATGAGTTTTATAACTTTACTTAGAAAATAACCTTTATCTTCATATTTATTTTCAAATTATGGTGAATCCTGAAATTCATTTTTTAGTTGTATATATCATTCAAATTTCTAAACGATAAAACTTTCCATTTATTGTATGTATATATTTGTGTGTGTGTGTTTGTGTGTATATATGTATGTATGTATGTATGTATATATGAATGTATGGGGTTCTGGGTTCACATCCAGGGCTTTACTGCAATCTCTATTGCTTGCTCATGTATACCTTGACCTGTATTTGAATATATGTAGATTGTTGTCTGTACGAGGTTGGGTGAGATATAATTAGTCAGATAAGGCTAGAGCCTGTGATTGGGCAGTGGAAAAAGAAGGCGGGGCGGGAAGTTTTACAGAGAGAGAAAGGGAACAGACAAGAGACAAGACTAGACAAGAGTGAGAAGGATAGAGAAAGATGGAAGAAGAAGATAAACCAGGTCCACGTGGCCTGAAATAACCATAGGTAGCTATGGATATCATTGAAGAACAGTAGAATAATATAGGGCACATTTGTCCAATGTAGGTGGGCAGTTTGTGTATATATCAATTGAGTTTTGAGGTTTTTTGTGTGGGAATTTTGGGGGTTACGAATTTATTGTTATACATCTGACTGATAAATTAGAATTTTCTGGAGTTTTCTTTATACGAGGCTCAGGGTTTAGAGCCAGTCTTGGCAGACCAGCTGCCGGGGACCTGTGACCAGAAGCATGAGAGGTTCAGTGGTAGGTTAACTGAGAGAACCTGGAAAGACCATGGTGTATAGCTCCCAATAGGGTAGGGGAGACGGCATTACCAGTGTGTATCTGGCCATAGCAAATATTGCTTTTTTTTAATGAATACACACTACAAATATATTGTGTTTTTAACCATTTAAATGATGAATAAATGCCATTTATATAAGATAAATCTGAAAGAAATAAAGTGATAGACATAGTATTTCTGAAGTTGTATTAATATTTTTTCTCTTAATATTATAGGTATTTGGGGTGTTTTAACTAGAAAAGAAGACATACATTGTTAGAAAGGCATAGTCATATTGCATTGTGTCTTAGGAAACATGCAGCTAGAGTGAGCAGTTCATTTGGAATATGTGAATATTCTGTGCATAAAGCTAATAACATAGTTAACCATATGGCAGAAATAAGTAATTTGATGTAAAGTTGGTTTTGGAAGTTAGTATGTGGATTTAAGTTCTTTGGGCAAGAGTGTCATCTTAAGTATTTTACTTCAAATATAATTCAGTCCTAGTTTTTCAGTATATACTGTGTTTGTGCTGAATGTATACTGAGCTCTTTCACAAAACTGTATGTGCAAACCTTACCGTGGGAGTTTCTTGGTGACTGTAATATATGCACAGGTCTCTTATCAGCTTCCCTGTTTAATCGAGCACTAGAAATGGTTGTCCTTAAGTACTGTGCTCATCCACTTTAGCTTGGCTGCATTTCGCAGGGATATGTGAATATGCATGCAGTATTAGGAAGGGCATAAACTCACAGGGAACTTTCGTATCATGTTAGCTTCATAGCAGCATAGCATCTTTATAAGCTGACAAGTAATTAAAATAGCATGAGGAGTTCCAGTGTAACCAATTGAAATGTTTCTCTGGAGCAATCACAATTTTCCTTTTGGTGTATATTTGAATTTAAAATTATTAAGCACCAGATTGTTTCAGCTGTACCTCATATATTTTCACTTTATAACTAACACAAAGTGTATTATTGTCTGCCTCAAAGTAAAGAAGCCAATGAAAGATTATTTATATTTTTTAGCAGAATATGCGGTAAAATCTTTATGTTATACTCATTAACATAAAGATTTAATAGGAACTTGGGTACTGCACAGAGCTCACAGGATGCAAATGCTTGCTTCGAAGTCTCTATAGTAGCAATTATTTTTGAATATCTTAGCATCTGTATTAAAATGTAAAGGCCAATTTTCTGTGTTCTTCATGTTGATGTTTTGAACTTTACCAAGCTATTATGAACATACTCCTTAAGTAAAGTATAGTAATTAATTCTTAGAGGATTCTTTTCAATTTATATAAAGGTATATTGTGTACTTTTAAGTATGCGCGTGTGTGTGTGTGTGTCTGTGTCTCTGTGTGTCTCTGTGTGTGTGTGTGCACGTACTTACAGGTGCACATGTGCGTACAATTGTGCCATAGCATGTGTATATAAGTCAGAGGACAGTTTTTTGGGATTCAGTTCCCTTCTGTCTTATGGGCTGTTAAGTTCAAATTGAAGCTTATAAGCTTAAGAGCAAGAAGCTTTACTCACTGTACCATCTTTCCCACTCAACTCTTAGAATTTCATTCGGTCTGCTATAGGCATTTAAGTATCAGATATTAGAAATACCTTCAGTGAGGAATATTGTCTGTCGCGCCCAACTCTTCCGGAAAGGAAGACGCAACACCGTCGGATTCTTCTTAACAGCCTTTATTGCAGGACCACCTCATTTGCTGATACGGGGACCTCAAGCAGCAAGAGCGCTCGCCTTATATAGACAGCAGGCTGAGGCTATGCTAATTGTCCTTCAGGGATTGGCGGAGCAGGAATCACCTCATTAGCATGGTACTGCTCCCTCATTAGCATATTACCAGCCAACTGATGCCAGGTGCAAAGCTTGCGTATGCGCAGTACCGTTGTTCACCACAGGAGGGCGCCCTACAATTGTCTCTCCCAGGCACACAGTTAAAATTAATTTATACAATTTATTTATCTTTTCAGTAAGTAGTTCTTCACCCAATGCCTTTTGATTTTTCTCATGCACTGTTACCTGATACATATAAAAAGAAGACAAGACTTAATTCTTGCCTTCTCGTCTTCTAGGGCCTCATAACTTTATAGTTGAGAAGCCAGCACATGGACAGGTTATTACATCTTAGCATGTAAGATTCTGTAGAGAGAGGCTCATTGTTCTAAACTGGGCAAAACAGTTTACTCCAGAGTAGAGGGTGTAATAAACAGCTTTGTGGTTGTTTGTTTAGGAAAGTGTGTGTGTCTTTAGTTCACTGTGCCCAAAGTATAGAATGCAAAGATAGGACCTACACAAGAGACAGGAGGTTGGGCCAGCTGCAGTAGATTTTTAATACATCTTTATAAAATTGGTTAAGTTTTCCCTACAGGTATTAAGAAAGATGCATATAGAATTTTTTTTTAGGCCTTTGACAATAAGATTTACAGGCCTATATGTTTTGTCACTTCATTGACATTGCATGGACAAATTGGACCTGTATAACAATATAAGGTAATAAACAAGTCCAAGGCACAGTTGATAGCATGTAAACAGAAAGAAGACTGACTTTTTGTCATAATTTTAATGAAGTGAGTTGCAAAGATTCTGACTTGGCCTAAAGTAAGGAGAAAGTAATCTATTGAGATTGAGGAGCAGAATTTTAAAATATGATTAGAAGGTAAGCTGATGAAAGAAGGAAGAAAAGCAATTCATCCCCATTCTTATGATGTCCTGTAAGGCTGTGTCTGCCATATGTATGTGTCCATGAATCGAAGTTTAAGAATTAAAACCCAGGTAAAAACAGGAACATTGTATAAGGAATGGGAAGGGTAGATAGAATCATCCTGGGAATTTTCTAATAGGGCAAAAAGAAAATTGAAGTGGGGTTGGAAAAAGAACATAAATAGAATACTGGGAAGCTATTAGAAGGGAGAAAATGGAACTGAGGGTATGATACCATAAAAACCTGAAGATTAACGGAATATCAAATGCTGTGAGCAACTGTCAATACCCAAAACTGATAGACATCTAGATAACACTACTGATATGCCTAATGACAGTGCTCCAAACCCAGAAGCAAGATTTCCAAGAGAGACTGTGTAGTGATGTAAGGACATTGAAAAGGGACAGTGAATTCTGCTTGATTTCACAAGGCTAAAAATCTGCAGAGGAACAACAGGATGTGTCTGTCTACATCAGCATGGTCATCAGTGTTCCCAGCATTCTGTTACTTATTGATGCTTTGACTCATTTGGGGTGTCTGATGAGTCAGAGAGTTGGAAATATCAGGGAAAGGGATAGGTTGACAGAGCAGAAAATAATGGATAAATATGTGGTGAGAATATGAGCAAGTTTATACTAATTTTATATCATTGTGTCCAATTGTAGAAAAACTTGTTTTCTGAGAAAAAAATTTCCCTTGAGGTAAAAATGCATTTGAAAATGTTAGTATGGAGAACTAGAGAGAGACCTGAGGAATGTTGACTGAGGATGGGTTGACTTATTCATTAGGTTCCCATTTAAATTAGATTTGAGGAGTGCATGGTCTTTAACCTCATGGCCAATGACTTATTTTGTTTCTGATCCCACAGAAGAATCTGTTCTGTTCCTAAGATATCAGAGTAGATTATTGCTGTGGATACCACTCATGTAACTTTCTATTTTTTGTCTTATCACAGGATTGGGATGCAAATACATTTATCAAAAGGATGGTGATCCTTTGTCTATAAGTGAACTCCTGGAGAGTTTCAAGAAAGATGCAAGGAGTGTTAAGTTGCGAGTTGGAAAACATCAACTTGAAGATGTGACAGGCGTGCTGAAGAGTTTTCTGTCTGACATTGATGATGCTCTCCTCACCAAGGAGCTCTATCCCTACTGGGTCTCAGCATTAGGTAATATCCTTGGTCCAGATTATTATGCCAGCCTTCTAGTTTAACACTTAGGATTTTCTTTCAGTCTTTGATCATCTCAAAATTATTGCATGACTCTTATTTGTGTTGTTGCTTACCCTAACTCATATTAATATAACTGAAAAAAATATATTAATTTTCTAAGGAATTCCATTTAATAAGGTAAAGTATTACATCATATGGAAACACAGGGAATAAAATTATTAATAGAACAATTACTTATTAAAGTCTTTATTAGATGATGTTATTTTATTAAAAAGTGTTTATGTGTGTTTATTAAAACTAGATCCTTTGCTGATGCATCACTAGAACAGTTTAATATTTTTACCCTTTATTGTTTTATATCTATTATTCCACACTTGTTAGATATATAAACATTCTTATATTTTTAGTAAGCTACTAATATTTCTCATATCTAAAGTGTTTTCAAATGCTTATTTTCAATCTCTATATTTTCAGTTTTTAATTTTTAGCTTTATATATACCATAATAATACATTTCTTATTTATAAAATAAGTTATGAAAGGATTTTGGAAAAAGGTTCTTGAATTTGATATATGTTTAATCTTAAACTGAATTAATATTTTTGAAGGCAGTTTTAAGTTTTTCTTTAATACCTCTGAATAATATAAGTAAGAAGAGAATAGAATTGTCACTAAAAAAAATAGTGTTTTGAAATTTAATGTCTAATTCAAAAGCTAGCCTTTGGTTTCCTTTCAGGTATTTCTCTAAGCAACAGGTTAAGTGTAATTCCCAAGGACAATATAACTTTCTGGGTTGTAAACTATTTCATTAGATAATTTGTCTCCATGAGGCCAGTTTCCTGACAATACTAATTTTAAAGACAGCTTAATATGACTTTCTGAAATTCTATCTAATTTATGAATAAGTAAAATTTGTCTGCATGTAAAATTATTCATCAAAAAGTAGACAACCAGTAACTTTCTGCTAAAATTGTTAAATGAAGAGAAGTCTGCTGTCAGTAGACCAGAAAGAGGTGCTTAGCAAAAATGCCTGTTTTAGAAAGTAAAGTTTTATTTTTCATTTGGGGGATGAGTTATTTGAAAATTTGGGGGAATACCTTTTTTTTAAAATTTTTTTATTAGATATTTCTTTACTTACATTTCAAATGTTATTCCCCTTCCCGGTTTCCTGTCCATAAGCCCCCATTCCCTCCCTCCTCCCCAATACGGGTATTCCCCCTATACATCCCCCTTATTTCCCCCTCCATATTCTCCTGCACTGGGGGTCCAACCTTGGCAGGACCAAGGGCTTCCCCTTTTCCTGGTGCCCCAATAAGGCTATTCTTTGCTGTATATGCAGTTGGAGCCCTGTAGTGCTTTAATCCCTGGAAGCTCTGGTTGGTTGGCATTGTTGTTTATATGGGGTTGCAAGCTTCTTCAACTCTTTCAATATTTCCTCTAATTCCCCCCAAGGGGATTCTATTCTGAGTTCGGTGGTTTGCTACTAGCATTGACCTCTGTATTGGACATACTCTGGATGTGTCTCTCAGGAGAGATCTGTATTCGGTCCCTTTCAGCATGCATTTTCTAGCTTCATCAATCTTATCTAGTTTTGGTGGCTGTACACCATTTAAAGGCCTGTAGGTCTTTTACTTATAGACCCAATATGCCCTCTTAACCATTTCTGAATATGTACTGTTGGATCTCGCTGTGAACCATGATTTTGGGTGACCTGATAGGAAAAGTCCCTAATGTCTTTCTCAATTGAAGCTAAGAAAAATTTTAAATTATATTTGTTCATTTGTTTGTTTGTTTATAGCCTAAATGTTGCTCCTCTCCAAGTCCTCCCTCACAATGTGCCTTCCCTCTTTCCCTCTTCCCTTCACCTCTGAGAGGACAGCCCCTCCTGGCCAGATCCCCCTATCCTGGTTCATCAAGTCTCCCAACTGAAGACAGAGCTGACAGTCCTCTGTTGCATATATGCTAGGGTTCTCAGCTAAGCTGGGAGAAGTTTGACTGAAGCTAAGAATTTTTGTAGTGGTGCCAACTTCTAAAACTTGAAAGGCAGAGGCAGGAAGATCTCTATGTGTAAAGCCAGCCTGATCTACAGAGAGTGTTCCAGGATAGCTGGGGCTGTTACACAGAGACACCCTGTCTTGAACTAGTCCCCCTACCTCCCCCAAAAAATTAGATAAAAAAATTGATTTTGCCAGGCAGTGGTGGCATATACCTCTCATTCCAATGTTCTGGAGACAGAGGAAGATAGATTTTTTTACTTCAAAGCTTTTTTTTTTTTTACATTTTTATTGGATATTTCAAATGTTATCCCCTTTCCCAATCCCCTATCTTCTATCCCCCACTTCCCCTGCTTCTATAAGGATGCTCTTCTGCCACCTACCCACTCCCACCTCCCCAGCCTGGCATTCCCCTACACTGGGGAAAAGAGCCTTCACAGGAAGAAGGGCTTCTCCTCCTATGCCAGACAATGCCATCCTCTGCTACATATACTGCTCAAGCCATGGGTCCCTCGATGTGTACTCTTTGGTTAGTGGTTTAGTCCCTGAGAGCTCTGGGAGGTCTGGTTGGTTGATATTGTTGTTCTTCCTATGGGGTTGCAAACCCTTCAACTCCTTCAGTCCTTTCCATTAAGGTCCCAGTGCTTAGTCTGATGGTTAGCTGCAAGCATTCTTATCTATATATCAGTAAGACTCTGGCAGAGCCTCTCAGGAGATATATCAGTCTCCTGTCAGCAAGCACTTCTTGTCATCAGCTATAATGTCTGGGTTTGGTGACTGCATATGGGATGGATCCCCAGGTGGGGCAGTCTCTGGATGGCCTTTCATCCAGTCTCTGCTCCACACTTTGTTCCTGTATTTCCTCCCATAAGTATTTGGTCTACCTTCTAAGAAGGACAGACGCATCCATATTTTGGTCTTCCTTCTTTTTTAGCTTCATATGGTCTGTGAATTGTTTCTTGAGTATTCCAAGCTTTTGTGCTAAGATAGCCAGCCTGTTCTACAGAGTGAGTTCTAAAATAGCTAGTGTAAAACAGAGAAACAAAATTAAAAGAAACAAACAAAAACAAGCATAACCATAAAAAATTTAAAAATTCCTATAGTATCACACCAACTATTTATAAAATACACAAATGTTTTAAGAACACTATTGAATTTTCTCAATTCATCTTAGAATATTTTTTTATTTTTCTCAATTTTATTTACTTAGCCAATATAATCTATTGCTCCATACTTGTTATATTACAATGTGCATCTTGCACGTTTAGTTCAATAAAAACTGTAGTACAAAATTGTAGTTTTATTATATTTTAATGTGAATTACACTTTGATTTTAGTAGCAGGATCATCTAAAGGTTCTATAATATCAAGTCACCTCATAATATACGAGAGATGGTAATTCTATAAAACACTTTTATCCATTTGTTCTTAGTTTACTTGTGTTTAGGTACTACTCAAGAATTACAATTCCAATATTTTCCTACTACTGTGTGTGTCGATAATCAAATAACTTGGACAATGTACTTTGAACTTTTCTTTTCCTTCTTCCAAATCCTTCCAGATTCTCCCCACTTCTCTACCCACCCAACTTTATATATTCTCTTTGACTCTTTCAATAAATAAGAAAAATTAAAAATTAAAAAAAAATCCACAACAGAACTGATACACAGAAGAACTCACAGACTATAATAGCATGCAAAAACAAAATCTCATCTCCGAGATCAGGCAGTACACATAAGATTCCACCCCCCAACCAGGGAACTGTTTGCCAAGGGAAAATAGATCTTTCTCTAATTGAGTGTCACTGGATTTATCAACTAAACTCCAGGGGCGCTCTCATGACCAAACCATGTTTTTGTTTGTTTTGTTTTAGAGAGAGAGAGAGAGAGAGAGAGAGAGAGAGAGAGAGAGAGAGAGAGAGAGTGAGTATGAATGAGAATGTGTGTGTGTGTATATGCACATGTGTGTGATTATGCATGCCTATGCATATGTGTGTGGGTGTATGCATGCCTATATACATGTGTATGATTGTGCAAGCCTATGCACATGTGTGTGGGTGTATGCAGATCAGGAATTGGTGCCAAGTGCTTTATTCCATTACTTTCACCTTATTGTTTTGGGAAATTGTCTCTCACTGAACTTGAAGCTTTCTAATTGGTTATATCATCTTCCCCAAAAGCCCCAGGTATTTTGTGTCTCTGCCTGCTAGTGCTTGAATTTCAAATGTGTTCCACCATGTATGTAGTTTTTACATAAGAATTCTGAGGGTCCAAACTCAGGTGTTCATGCTTGCATAGCAGACTTTCTGTCCACCAAGATATAGCCTGTGTCCAGTCATCATGTTTCCTATGTGGCATGAAATCTTTCCCAAGTTTTGCTTTCTAATTGCTTTGTTTTAAAAAAAAATATCTATTTTTATAAAGTACACAAAATGCCTTCTACTGGAATTATTACTTAATAAGTGCTATAATGTTAATTGAATTTTAAATATGTGAGATTGTTTCTAAAATCAATCTAAGTGACATGAGGAAAATGTTTTGGTTACTTGTAAATTTAATTGGAATTTGGATATCTTCCCTTCCTGCTTTTCCAGCATCGTCTCTGGGTATGATGATGCTGGTTCCTTCTATAGGTCTCATGTACAGCCTAAATGTATGCAGGAAACACCTTGATATTTCTAATAGGAGGGTGCTTGTAAATTATGTCACCTTTCTTCCATCCCTTGGGATCTTACTGAGCTTTTGCAGGGACTTGTATGTATTTAAGGAATCTTTGGGATATCCCTGGCTCAGGTAGGGAGAAACAGGAACTGAAAACATGTAGCTTCCAAAGGTCACTGGGGATTGAACCTGAACAGTGAAACGTCAGCAAATGTTGTTGCTAAAAAGAGTGACTGGTATTTCCCATGTCCGATAAGAGATTGGACTGAACCCCCAGTCCACTTTTCCTGAATTCCCTTCTGTGGAAAGTTCCCAGTTCTTAGTTATGCCAGAGATTTGTCTTCTGAAGTTAAGAGGAAAGAAGTCAATTCTTTCTCATTTGTCTTTTGATAGACCAATTAATTTCTTTTCATGATAAAGACAGAAGGCCTATTATCTTCTGAATCTGAATTATAGTATTAAGTCCTGTGCATCACCTCTTCCACATGGTCCTTTTTATTTTTGTCTGATGTGAAGGCAGCCAGGCTGGTAACAGGCCCTTGATGTGAATCAAAGGAATAGTACAGTTCATAGTTCTGGGATGTCTCATAGCTTTGGCAAGATATTTAGGATTTTACAAGGAAAAGAGGTCAGTCTATCATTTTCAAATACAAGTGGTGAAGCCCCTCTGTAGCCAGACATAATACACCTTTTGCTTAGTTCCTCAACCTGTGCTAAAGTTTGATAAATTTTTTGAATGTATTCCTGTTTAGATGTAAAAGTCCATAAAATCGGCTGTATAAAAACCCTTTTGCATGATTGTTGGGGGGGAGCGTAGTAATGGGGGAGGATGGGGAGGGGAACACCCATACAGAAGGGGAGGGGGAGAGGGTAGGGGGATGTTGGCCCAGAAACTGGGAAGGGGAATAACGATCAAAATGTAGATAAGAAATACTCAAGTTAATAAAGATGGGGAAAAAAATGAACACTAGAATATATGACTTGGTAATGCTTGAGCAGTTTTTATTTTATTTTTCAGAATTACAGTCAATGGTGTTAAATGTTGGAATGTGTTTCTCTTGAGACCTGACCGTATCATTGATATGCTTATAAGTACTATTTAAAATAATATAGAAAGATACATGTACAATATCGCTGATTAGTTTAAATGTCAAGAACTCTCTCCCTAGATACACAAGATGAAAAGCAAAGAACTGACAAGTACAGAGCCTTTATATGCTCTCTTCCTGGGGTCAACAGAGCAACACTGGCGGCTCTAATTGAACACCTTTACAGGTAGGTGGACTCTGAAGTTTCTGAGCATTGAAAAACATGGCCACTATCAATATGGAATTACCTTTTCAATTTAAAGCTGGGTAGGTGAACGCCCATGTCTTATTGTGTATGCTTTGAGTCTTAAGAACTTTACCCTGCCATTTTGTAATGATGGTATATTTACAGTTGAATATGCAGGACATCTTCTTAAATGAAAAATAATTGAACACAGCACTCTTCTGCAGTCAGTTAATAAGCAAGGGGTTTAAAACTCTTCTTGAATACGGCATGGGAGAAGGAATGATTGTCTTCTTTTACAGTATAAATATAGCATATATTACACAGGCCTGTTTCTCCCTATAATATATAGGACAGATGTTTACATGGGGAATTCTATAGCATGCTGCAGGAGACCCCAGAGGAGAGACTGAGTGACTGGATACCAAAGGCCCAATGTTCTATAGTAGGGCGAAGTCTGAGGATACAGTGTTTTAATTTGTGAGTTTTATAAATTTGTAGTATAGCTATTTATAAATAATATTTGCTTATTTGAAAATGAGATTGAGAAAGATTCCACATTGTTTGTTTTTGGCAGCCAACTATTCTCTTGTAACATGTAAACTCTTACTACAAAATTAGGCATTTGCTTAGCTCCATTTTTATTTCATTTTATTTTTGGTAGTCAGGATTGTGAATGTTAAGCATGACTCAGTACTGAGCTCTAGTCCCAGCCAGCAAAACATAGATTCACATCGCATCACACAGATAAGTATATAACATTCTAGGACAAAATATAATACATAATGTAAGAATCATGACAAATACAGAGATGAATGCTAGCAGCAAACCACTGAACTGAGAATGGGGTCCCCATTGGAGGAGTTAGAGAAAGGATTGAAAGAGCTGAAGGGGCTTGCAACCCCATAAGAACAACAATACCAACCAACCAGAGCTCCCAGGGACTAAACCACTCCCCAAAGAGTACACATGGCAGACCCATGGCTCCAACTGCATATGTAGCAGAGGATGGCCTTGTTGGGCAATGGGAAGATCCAGCCTACCAGGGCTGAATCTCCCAGTGCAGGGAGATAAACTGGTTGGGGAGGGGAACACCCTCATAGAAGAAAGGGGAGGGGGATAGGATAGGGTCTTGTGGATGGGAAACCAGGAAAGGGAATAATGATAACATTTGAAATGTAAATAAGAAATATCCAATAAAAAAAAAAATTCAGTAGGAGAAAATGAAGGAAATGACATGTGTTGAGGTCCAAGTGTTCCAGGGAATTTTCGATGTTGAAGAGCCATATGAACTCGCTATATAACAAAAATATATACAAAGTGGTCACAGTTACTCAAGAAGTTGTGAAGAATTATCTGAGCCCCAGAGAACATCCTGAACACTGTTGTCATTGTCTAAACAGACAAGGAAACAAAAGACTGAAGAAAAGCCCCATGCTTGGGTGGGATCTAAGACATATGAGTACTAGGTGATGTGAACATTGAGAGTTGCCTGGAAGAAGGTTGTGAAAGGCTTTGCAGATCATATGTAGGCATTTGGATTTTGTAAGAAATTACTAATATAATCAGTCCTAGCATAGTTCCTCCTGTAAAAGGAACACTTGAGAAGAGGCAGGAAATCTAGTTAGGAAACAGTTCCTTGGGCTCTTATGAGCAGGCCAGAGTAAGACTATAAGAAGTCTGCATATGAAAGACTGGGGATAAGCAGTATCTTGGTACCGGAAGTAAAGAAAACAATTTGCATGGTACCTAGTTTATTCTAGAAATTAAGGCTGTCAGAGAAACTAAAAATGTTAAAAGCTAACGTGGTGCATGGAGGGATGGTTTTACTGAATCAGTCTCAAGAAATTAAGGAATTGGGTAATGTCATCAAAAGTGTAAGTCACCTTGGATGCTGTCAGGTTGGTACAGCTTTTAATTCAATACCTGCCCAGATAGCAATTCACTCCTGTCATCAGTAGCAGCCACTTAATTCCACTCAGCACATATTCATTATGCGCTGCAGTGTGATTAAAGCAAGAGTCCCTGACTGAGGTTCTCGCAACAGAGACAGCCACAGGAGATAAATTTTCTAGATATTTACAATCTAGTGTGATAAGAGTGCAGAAGTAGTTTGGAGGAGCACTTGCGATTGTTACCTCTCCCTTTATTAAATTCCAGTTCCTTTTCCATCTTGTAAATCGTATAGGATGATTGCAGTTTCTTTATTCAGTCTCCGCTATGCAATTTTGTATTTTATTACAGATTTCTGACATTATCATATATATTACTCCCTTTTGCATACATCTTCTAGAGTCTGTACACAGTAGTACCTCAGTCAGTAGTAGTTTGTTTTCTTTTGTTTCTTAGGGTGTATGCATGTAGAGTGTGTGTGTGTGTGTGTGTGTGTGTGTGTGTGTGTGTGTGTGTAGTATAGGTGTGTGTGTAGTATAGGTGTGTGTGTATAGTATAGGTATGTGTGGTATATGTATGTGTGTTTGTTATATGTGTGGGTGCGTGTCAACAGTTAAACAGCTGTTCTATATACAGTTAGTGAAAATTCAATATAACCATCTACAGGTACTTGTAGTTGTGTTTCTCATCAGTTATTTTTATCCTTGTAACTCCCCCTTGTGGAAATGACTGTTATTTTGAAGCTCAAAATAGGTGAATATTTAAAATACTTGTTACAATATCTGAAAGTTATAGCTTACTGATTTGAAGAATTAATTTGCTTGTCAATATCTATTTTGGAGAGGCATTCTTGGGACTGAAGAGATAGATTACTTACTGATCATGCAGATGACTCAGCTTCATTCTATCACCAGCACTCATAGAACAGCTCAGAATAATCTGTAACTCCAACTCCTAGAGATTCAATTCCTCTACTAATCTACATGACCATCAGGCATACATGTGGTCCACATAGTACATTAGGCAAAACACCCATAAAATAAAATAAGACACATTAACAAATAATAAAATAGGGGTATTAAAAATCTCTGAGATGAGGACTGCTATATTTCTAATTATACATTTGCATAATTAGATAAAACCTTTTAGGAAAAGACTTAAATTTTATTCTGTTAAAGGGAAAGTAGTTGTCTCATCAAATCTAATTTAACATAGCAGCTCTTTGATGGGATTGAATGGTTAATGACAGATAAGCAGCCAGCAATCTGCCCTTGCCTTTGATGAGTACCAAGAGAACATATGTACTCACCTGAGAGGGAACTTGATGGAAAGTAAAGGCTTGTCTGTAGCCTGAAATCTCTCATGAGAGCCTCTAAGAAGTCCTGTTAAAGCCTGTATCACCTTTCCTTCCTACCCTCCCCATCTTTTATTTGTGATGCAACTGTATACATTGTTTCCAGCCAGGACTGAACACACTTCTTGTGTGTTCCTTGGCTGCAACTGTTTGTATATGGCCATCTCTGAGTACCAGTACTGCTCCTTTGAACAGTAATTTTTTCTTCTATTCTTAACTAATCTCCTCAACCTTTTTTATTTTGAAGAGCATCATATTCTCTCTCTCTCTCTCTCTCTCTCTCTCTCTCTCTCTCTCTCTCTGTGTGTGTGTGTGTGTGTGTGTGTGTGTGTGTGTGTGTGTGTGTGTGTGTGTTACAATTATAACAGAGGGTTTTAGCTCACATTTCTATGAAAATCTTGAATAGAATTATGTCATAATAAAATATACTATCTCCTAACAGGGTTCAGAAATGCTCAGAAATCAATCACATGAATGCCCATAACTTGGCACTGGTCTTTTCATCCTGCTTATTTCAAACTAAGGGACAAACTAGTGAAGAAGTGAATGTAATTGAAGATCTAATTAATAATTATGTGGAAATATTTGAGGTAAGAATGCTGTGTCCTCTCCTTTTACAGTAGCTTGAGCTCTGCAGTTTGCAAAACCCAATACTTATTTCTGGATGTTATTTAGGTCCGTGTCAACATTTAAAAATAGAAACTATGAAGGATAGTTAGGTTTGAAGATTTTAGCTATAATTGGCTTTTAAAACAGTAACCATTTATTTAAATGTGGCAGCAGCTTTTAAATATTTTCACCATCTTTTATCTATTGGATAGCATGCTATTTACAGGCTAGTGTGTGTTTTCTTTTCACTGTGTATATGCATTAAGTATGTCTACTGAGAGGTGTGAAGTTATGAATTTAACAAATTCAGTGATCAACAAAAGCCTGTTAAATGCTGCAATTAAAAATCACTCTGTGGGTTCTTTTTTTTTTTTTTTTTTGTGCTCAAATTGGCGGGAAATTATGAAGTGTTATCCTATGACTTTTACTCAGTCCTCGTGTCTATTTATTTCACTTTTCAGTTTGCAGTTCTCTGATGTGAGTATATTTATTTATTATTTGTCAACTGTTAGAATAAGTATGGTTTTATATTTTAAGCCAGAGAAAATATGGAAACTGAGGGTCTCTTTAGTGGTTCTGGGTAAAATCCCTCTGTTATGGAAATAACTCTCACACCACCTCTTTCACCTAGACTGGTTCAGATCTTGCTCAAGTGACTATCTCTGATTCTGTAAGTACAGATGTACCAGATAAATCAACCAGATGAGTTGGTGTGGCAGTTTCATAATCTTGAGAACTGTTCCTTTTTGCTGTAATTAATCACAGGACTCCTTAGCACAGGAAAATAAGTGGTTATACTACTACAACAATTTGAACTGGAATCTCTAAGAGAGTTCATAGCAGACCTGCCTTTTCATTGCTCTTTTGTCTCTTCTTCTTTCCTCCTGTTTGTCTATTGTTTTTTTTTTGTTTTTTTTTTTATCAACAGCAGCTTCTTTGAGATGATCTGGTTCTGAGATAAACAAAATTAAATGTGGCTTTACATGCTTTCTTTACTATATTAATAAAGCTAAATGGTTCCTTCACAGTTTTGTGGAACTTAAGATTTCTATTAAAAGTTTAAGGGGTTGGGGATTTAGCTCAGCCATAGAGCACTTGCGGCCCTGGGTTCGGTCCCGAGCTCCAAAAAAAGAAAAAAGAAAGTTTAATAAGCTCTTAAAGAATATTTGGGTTTGAGTCATTTTTCTGGTTTCTCACCTGCAAACATGTTTAGAAATGGTCCATGGAAACCTGGGCTTGTAAGTCTATACAGTTTTCATGAATAGACTCTGCAATCTGATGGGATATCATCAAAGCATATACCAAGCCCTACAAAGCTCTGTCTAGTTGGCTTCGTGTTGCCCTAGTTGGGGGTGCTCCTGTGATCAAGATGTTGATACTATGTCCATCCTGGTCTGTTTGTAGTTTGTTGTTACTTAAATTCCTGAGGAGCTAGGTGAGGAAGAGCCACCTTGCTCTGTGTACTCTACATTATTAGAATATTCCAAATTATATTTTAAACAGGTTAAAGAAGACCAAGTCAAACAAATGGACATAGAAAATAGCTTTATAACCAAGTGGAAAAACACTCAAGTGAGTAGTAAGAGTTAGTCTCTAAAGACTTGAAAAGAAAATTTTTGTAAATGAATTTGTTGTTTGCATTTCAAGTTCCTATTCAAAGTAAAAGAGACTGATGAAGGCGTGGGACACCACTGAAACCTGATAAATACATACAGAACATGTTAATGTAACGTTAAACACTGAGGAAACAATGACTAATATTTACT
The DNA here is from genome assembly GCF_011064425.1 of Rattus rattus. Classification (NCBI taxonomy): domain Eukaryota; kingdom Metazoa; phylum Chordata; class Mammalia; order Rodentia; family Muridae; genus Rattus; species Rattus rattus. Next base: position 42,988,240 of record NC_046164.1, on the reverse strand, counting down.
AAAACCAAAACACTCTTTGCTATGCCAGTGAGTTTCAAAGGAAGCATTTAAAGCCAAAGAAGTACTAGAATAAATTGCAAAAATCACATAGTATAGTGATTTTATCTCTTAAGACTAGGGAATCATAAATGATTTCTTATGTGCTTCTACTCTGCCTGCTCTCAGATGATTTTTTTAATGAGACCGTTTCTAAGGTGAACTGTGTCACACATATTAACCTTTGTCATTAGTCTGCTTTTCTAAATCCTGTCTTGCTTTCCTAGTCAGATTACATTGGATTTGTGTGCTCAGGATACATCTTGCTTTTCCAGGCATTCGTACATTGTTTGATGAAATCACTGGAACGACTTAAGGTTGATCATTAATCATCTTCTGGTAACTAGGAATAATAATGGATTCAGGGTTTCACTATAAATAATAGAAACGGGTCATATGTGCTCTGTTCACAATTACACTCAGATAATGAGGCATATTCCTGTTTATTAGTCAGACCCAAAGTTTGCTTCAGCCCTGAAGCATCCACTTCTAATTAAATCAGTGCAGCTATCATCCTGCATGAAGCAGGTGAGCACATGCTTAGATTCCCCTTGAACTAATACTGTGATATTAAATACTTAACAAGTGATTCCCTCTGAGTAATTTTGACTCTGAGTAATGAATGCAACCTTCAGAGATGCTAACTTTAACACTACACTAAAAATAATCTTGCTTAGTATCACTGCTTGTAATTCTCAGTTTGGGTAAATGTTATTTGGTATTGAAGTGGATCATGAACCTGAGAGAAAAATCCTTGGCAATCTAATCTCTGTTGTTACTGCCTGAATATCTGCTTGTATTTTGCAACAAAGAAGCCAGGCTTGGACACTTTGTATTTACTATAAGTAAAACTATTTATATGTATATGTGAATATGTATACATAATATATGATGGAGAAAGGCACTAAAAATAATGTAAAAATTTGGTTGTGTGTGCTTGAATCTTGCTTCAGTCTATTTTAAGCTTTGATTTTGCGGTATTATGTTAACTTTGCTCTAATTTCTTAGCTATTTGACTTTGTGGCTCACTCTATGTGTTCTGTGTGTGTGTGTGTTTTTTTTTTTTTAATTTTAACGATGTTTTGTTCTTGCTGTGATACTTATACCGACAGTGAAAAACAAAAATGTCAGCTCTATCTTTCTCCCTAGAAATTGTATGTAGAATCAAAACTGAGATAGAAACATTTGGAAATAAGCTTTTCCAGCATACAGTGACAAAATAATTAAGAGTACTTCTTCAGAGTACACTGTAAGTCTCTCTCCCACAGATTTACTTACTAGATAAATAACGGAAATTTAGCTATAGAATGATTATAGCTCAGAATATTTTTCAAATATTGTTGATATTTTAAATAGGTGTACAGTGGATTTCTGAAGGAAAAAAAAAAGATTTGTCTTAGTCCTTAGCCTGTATTTCTGATGTTTGAATGTATTGTGCTGTCCTGTTCCTCTCCTTTTTATTTGTAACTTTTTCACTTCGTCTCTGTTTCGGAATTAATGGCCCAAATAAGTATTCTTTTCTGCTTCAGGATGAATAATACACACTAAAGCTTATCCCCCCTCTCTATTCTAGTATTCTACTTTTATATTCCTTGCTAAATTACCTTCTCTGCTTATAATCTTAGTTCACCTTTGGTGCAACTTACCTCCCAATTTCCGGTGTTTGAATGTGTCACCTGCATGAAAATTTAGCAAGGCTTGTTTTGTCTTTAAGATTATGTACACATGGATTAAGGGTTTTACATATCCTGTGGCTCCTAAACTCTTGTTGTGAAATGCAGCCTACATCAATTTTAGAATCGTTGCTTCAGTGTTTGAAGACACTAAGGCCTTGAACATGGCATTAAAAGAAGTGGCATACCGTGATTGCTGTTGCTATTGATACTATTTGTTTAGACTATAAATACTAAACCCTGTCATCCGTAATCAAGCACATTTTGAAATAAATACTTAATACTGGTGAGCAGGGGAATCGGGGTAATTTATTGCTATACATGTTCATGACAAGCATTTTGTAGCTCTCAGGTGCTGTATTTGTGATGGACTGACATGTGCTGTCTTCATATCTGTCCTTTCTAGGTGTCCCAGGCTGGAGACTTGTTAATCGAAGTGTTTGCAGAAAGAAAGGAACCTGACTGTAGTATTATAATCCGGGTGAGCCCTGAGAGAGGATATGAAGAATACTGTTGGAATTCTCAGAGCTGGTGTCAACTGTCCTATTTTCCAGCATGTTTTGTGTTTTAGGCTTTCTTCAGTTCAAACAGTGACTGCTGGCAAGGTTGACCCTTCCTAACCATTTCCTCTAGGAATCTAGTATTTTAGTTTTGGGGAAGAAAACACCGTCTGCAGATTAGCTAAGATTTTTCTATAGATCTTAGAAAATGAACCTAGAACCGGTACTTGCTTCTTCCCTTCCTAAAATTGTGACATGAGACAAGTTATTTACTCTGCTTTAGTCTCTGTTTTCTTACCTATCAAATGGGTTTCTAATCTAAATGTATGTAAACACGGAGCATATTATTTTCCAAATAGCTGTTTAGTAAGTACCTATTTATATTATCCTTAATGCCTAGCCTCGGTTCTTAATCTCCAACATTTAAATTGGAATACTAGGTAACTCTTTCTTTTCTTTGAGTGGAGATAAAAATATATATTTTTTTATTGCATTCAATAAGTTGTCTTTAGGGATAATAGCAGCGATATTACATGTTCTTGCTTAGTGAGTTTTTTTTTTTTTTTTAGTGTAAAGAGTACATATTCCTCTAATTAATAGAAGTTCAGTCCATTATTATCTGTTTTAAACTCCTAAGCTGTGAAATACATTGTGACTATTAACTTAGCTAATTCCAGGGGTATCACAATATGCCATTAGCTGCCTGCTTAGAACATGGAGCTGGAACATGATCACAATGACTATGATCATATCTTGTGGGAGTCATTTTCTATTCATTAGGTACATTGTAGTTCTCATTCTGAATGTCTCACTATGCTTAACTAGATATGAGACACTCTTGTAAATTAAATTACAGATTAAATCACTCAGCAAAAGTCTATTGCTTGTGCTAGAAGATATAAAATAGTCTGCATATATGTATATATATTATAAGTCTATTTATGCACTTTAAAGTATATTTCACAGAATATATATGCATATATATTATATATACTTTTAAAGCATGTTTTAATTTTCTCTTTTTAATGGTGTTGTTCTAATTATGACAATTTGGCAAAGATCACATATTTTCTCACTGTATTTACATAAAAAACTATATAATTCTAAGTAATCTGGGAAGGCCAAATAGCAGTAACGAACTGTTCAGGGATGATCAGTATGATTTCAATATAGCTTTAAGACTGAGAAAACAGTGCTGTTATATTAATACTGTTGATTCTGAACTCAGGATCTGGAGGCATATGCCAAGTTTTAGGAAATGAAAAATGGGAATTTAAAGACATTAAGAACATAGGATGTCTCCTGAGGGGCTCTACCAGAGCCTTACTGATACAGATTAAGATGCTTGCAGCCAACCATCAGACTGAGCACAGGGACCACAATGGAGGAGTTAGAGAAAGGACTGAAGGAGCCGAAGGGGTTTGCAACCCCATAGGAAGAACAACAATATCAACCAACCAGATCCCCAGTGCTCCCAGGGACTAAACCAGCAGCCAAAGAGTACACATAGAGGGACTCATGGCTCCAGCTGCTTATATAGCAGAGGATGGAATTGTCTGGCATCAATAGGAGAAGCCCTTGGTTCTGTGAAGGCTCTTTTCCCAAGTTTAGGAGAATGCCAGGGTGTTGAGGTGGAAGTGGGTGGGTGGGAATGAGAGCATCTTCATAGAAACAGGAGGGGAGATCAGAGAGGCAGGAACTGGGAAAGGGGATAACATTTGAAATGTAAATATATAAAATATCCAATAAAAAATAATATAAAAATGAGCATAGCACAAACCTGGATCATCATAGCCCATACCAGATATTGATTACAGTGATGTTTACATTCTGTAAATTAATCCTTTTGTGGGTGTAGGGGTCAAGGCACTTCCTATTTCATATATTGGATTTCTCACTTGCTTTTAGTTCTTTAAGAAGGTGCTATATTTCTTTTTTCTTTTTCTTCTTCTTTTTTTTTTTTTTTTAATTTTTCTGTTCTGGAGGAATGGCTCAACAATTAAGAACACTGGCTGCTGTTCTATAAGACCCTAGTTTTATTCCCAGAATCCAAATGGTAGCTTATACCATCAGTAAATCCATTTCTAGGGTATCTGAAACCCTCTTGCCTCAGTTGGTTTTAGAAATGCATATGGTACGCAGATTTACATGTAGGAAAAACATACAAATCCTTAATATAAAAAAATTAAATTAAAAAATATTTTAGAGCAATGGAGATGTGAGGCATCATGAAATCTCTCACCTGCTCTTTCTCCAGCTTTACTATTGCTTCATGTTGTTACTGGATGCAGGAGTCCTTTGTAATTTTACAGTTCTTTGCTCTTCTCTGAATACAGAAGGTTTATCTTTTATTAATTAGTAATTTTCATAAATTAATCCCTGAATTTCATAACGATAGAATGACTGAGTTACCTATAATGATGTGCACACAAGTGTGCATGTACAAACACACATACACACATAGGTACACACTATACACATACCTCATACACATACACACCACTCACACATCACACACACTATACATCACATACACACACACACATACCACACACATTACACAGAAACCACACATACCACATACATACACCATACATCATATACACATCACACACACACACACATACACATACACACACACACACACACACACACACACACACTACACACCACACATCCCATACACACACACACACACACACACACACACACACACACACACACACACACACACAAGGACTGATGGGGAAATCTAAGACAACTTTTTAGATATTCATTTGCTAAGAACATGCAAACTAAGTTTCCACTGCAGTATTCTAGTTGTTAATATGTCTGCTCTTTAACACTCTCAATGAATTCTAACTAAAGAAAACAGTATTGTTTTCAATAATACACAGTCATAGTTGTTAAGTCCTAAACTAAAAAGCAACTGATAGAAACCCCAGAGTTCCAGAAAAGGTGGCATGCTTACCCGGTGGCCTCTGGCTGTGAGATGCTTGTGGGTCTGGGCCCCAGACTTGCACTGAAGAATGAAAGGACTCCTGAGATACTAACTTGAATGTACTCTGTATGGCAGTATGCTACCATCTGTCACTTGGCATGGCAGGGAACACCACAGGCACCAAAACCCTGGGGCCTCTTGGCATGACAGATACTATTTAATCATCTTCATAATATTTAGAGTCCAACCTAAATAAACCAAGTAAATCTGCACTCATGATTATAGAAAGACAAATGAAGTTTTACTGTTAGAAAATGACAAGACTTGTATGGTAGGGTTGGGTTTTGTTTTGGTTGTTGTTTTGTTTTGAGACCAAGTGCATTTCTTAAGAGGAACATAATAACTTCTTAAGAAAATAATTATCCCCAATATGTCTGTATTACAGTATCTCTTTGCTTTGATATTACAGTGTATTTTATGGAGAAACTCTCATTGTAGTGTTTTCTTTGTCCATGGAGACCCATGAGGTATAGAACTTCATTGCCTTAGCACAAGACTACTTCTGTATTAGACATCTTTGAAGATACATTCCATCTCTTACAGGTATCTCCTGTGATGGAAGCGGAAGAGTTAACGAATGATATATTAGCAATAAAAAATATTCTTCCTAAGAAAGGTGATATTTGGGCCACATTTGAAGTCATTGAAAATGAAGAGCTAGGTAAGTGGCTTTCATGCTGGAAATCCTAAAATCCCTTATCAGTGACACAGGCTTTAGGACAAGCCTGTGTCATTTGCTGTTTTTCTAAAGATTTGCATCTCATTATGAAATCTGTTCTACTTCTCTGCCCATCTTAACATATGCTATGATCACTTGAGAGTGACTTCCTGTGATGTTGGCTCATCAGAATAATTAATTCTTTCATTAACTATATAAATATAGTAGGGAGTGTTAGGTGTCTCTGTTTATGCCTCATCAAGTAATGGTTTTATTCATAAGGACAGGCAGTGTGACTTATAACAATATCCTTAATGTCACCTCACCATCACCTTATTATATCTGTGTGCTCTTTATTCAGTAAGAACAAAGAATAAATAGTAAAAGAAATTTCCCACTCCAAATCAATAATTTTGCATAGAGCAGGGACTTCTCATCTGGCTGTTTGATTTTCTCCTATCATCAATGTCTCAATTTCTCATACATCGTCACAAAGAATCATAAGAGTAAAGGGACCTTTTAAAACACCTTGACTACCCTAGTTCCCAAGTGCTGAATAAGCTTAACATTCTAATGACACAATTTGGTACTAAAGACCTATAGGACAAAAAAATAAGATGCAGAATTTCATGTACCTCGACCATCTGTCTAGCTGATATCTACTAAGGTCTTGGGACCCTTTCAAGTATAGCTGTCAAACTGCCAAAAAGAAAACCTTGCCATCCCACAAGGCTCCAGATAAATATTAAAATTCAATGTTGAACTACCCCAGGGTGCATTATTTGGAATATTGAAGTCAGCACTAGAATGTAGGGGGATAATTATGCACTCCTGCACCACTCCGTCTTGATATTTTTACTCATTTACTTTTTACATGCATAATTCCTTAAAAATTAATAGGACTTACAGGATGATATTGTCAGTAAGTCTTGTTAAGGTATTGTGTCCCTAGTGCTTGGGTGTCAATTCTTAGTATGTGCCTTCATTAGACTCTGTCCCCACTGGACAATACTGCTCTGGCAAGTGAAGCCTGTGATCTCCCAACTATGAAACTCAGCAGCCCTGCTTTCAGCATCATGGTAGCTGACGTCCTGTGCCATCGATTGCTGATGACCTTTCTTTTCTCCTATGGTGATCTCCAGGCTATTTTCAGAATACCTTCCATGGTCTTGAGTCATCAGTCACTCCATCCAGTTAATACTTTCTTTGTCTTCCTTCCATTTGTCAAGCATCATGTTTGTCCTGATGGAATTTCTTTGGTTATTCTTTCTGCTTTCATGTATTTGTTAGATTATCATGAATTCTTTATGCTTGTCTAACATTAGGAGATGGTGTTTTCCATGTATATCTTTGTGTTTGCACACATCAGCCCTTCTCCACCTGACACTTGATTACTTCCTTTGAAGTCTCAACCCAGAAAATCTCTGCAGTGGCCTGCTGTGGTGCTCATACTACATGGTTTAATAAAAGCTTCATGGTAGAAGTAGAGAATGTATCTCTTTTGTTTCATTTTGCCTCTATTTTCCTAAATAGTGCATCGTAATAGCTGTAAAGTTAAAATGTTGATAAAATAAAAAAATATAACCATAAGAATATAGCCATTTGGTTACAGTATATAACCATGTTATAGATTCTCTTGATTTTTTCTCTTAATCAAACAGGTTTAATTTTTGTCCTCATTTTATTTGTGGGTAAAAGATATCTATTGACATTATCACCAAGGTTTACTTCCATCTTCAAAATCCTCTTTTCAGTGCTTCCTCTCTCCCTAATTATTCTATCGTCTCGGCCTTCCACAAACTTTCTTCTTTCCCTCTCCCTCTCCCTCTGCCTCTCCCTCTCCCTCTCCCTCTCCCTCTGCCTCTCCCTCTCCTCTCCCTCTCCCTCTGCCTCTCTCCCTCCCTCCCTCCTTCCCTCTCTTTTCTTTTCTTTTCTTTCCTTTCCTTTCCTTTGCTTTCCTTTCCTTTCCTTTCCTTTGCTTTCCTTTCCTTCCCTTTCCTTTCCTTAAATAACCAGGGGAGCGTGCGAAGGCAGTCCCCCACTACCACAAATTATGCAGTCAAATTTCCCCCGCATTTGGAGAAATCGCAGAGGTCAGCACATCTGAAGTGCAATGGATAAGCCTTGCCCTGGAAAAGCCAGGCTTGGATAAAATATAGACATGTTCTTTGCCAGGATGGAACATTAATGCTCTCTGCTGCAGTTATTGATGGAGTCCTCATATCTATCCTGAACTTAAAGCCCTGACCTTTATTATCCACATTTATATCTGTAATCTGGTCTTCTGTGGTAGAAACAAAACAAAAAAAATCTGTTCATTTCTGCATATTCCATGCTAGGTCTCTATTATACTTCTCCAGATATTCCCAACCTCCTCGCATAAATCAATTCCACAGATTTCTGACCTACATGTAAGCTGTAATCAGACTCATTCTCTCTGTTGACTTTCTGTTCCTTGCTTTTCTGTCATTGTAACGAATATCTGTAATAAAACATCTAAAAGGAGAAGCGAATCCTTTTCTCTCACCACTCAAATGTTTCAGTTTGTCGTTGGTTGAACTTTCTCCCTTTGCTGGGCAAAAGGTCTAGGTGTGGCGTGTGGAGCAGGAAACACTTCTCATCACTTGATGAAAGGAAGAAGCAAAGAAACAACTTCAGGGTCTCAGTTTCCCCTTCAAGAGCATGCTCCAACAATCTACCACACCATCTTTTCCTTACAGAACACTTGACAAAGCTTACACCATAAGAGCATTATAGGCCTTGACCATATTTTCTTTAACATATGACATTAGGAGAACATTCAGATTCCAAGGTATAGAAGAAAAGGCCTGTTTATTTTTTTTCAATTCTATCAGCAATTACCCTGTCCCAAGCATGCTGTGGTTTTAGTACTTAACTCCAAAATCAATCATCTCTCTATATGTCCTGTACCTCTCAAAGAATTATCTGTTCAAATAGCCTTATTTAAGAAGATTTCACTTAGAATTTTGTTTTTATGAAACACATAATTCCTAGATAGAAATATGATAGGAAAAAATTTCCTTTTCCCTTATAGATACTGTGGCTTGGAAGATCTATGTACTTTTTATTAATATTTTAAATTTCTTCTCCTCATGTATATGTAAAATGCTATTAAAATACCAGATGGGATGAAGCAGGGCTTTTGCTCTCTTGAGTTTGACACTAAGAATTAGATGTAAAAATGCCAATCATTTTTGAAAACCTGTTCCACCAATGGCAGCTATTTAAGGGTAGCAGCTGTTATTTTTGATGAAAATTCAGTACCTTTCCTATTGAACTAAGTAGAGAAGGTTCATTCTTTGCACATGATTTAAACCGTTATGGCATTGTCTTTTATGAAACTGTAGAACTTCCTTTTTTAACCTGTTCTCTCTTTAGATTTATTTATTTATTTATTTATTTATTTATTTATTTATTTATTTATATCAAATGCACCAAGTAGACAATATGAAGTTCTGCTTCTAGGTTATGCCTTCCTTCTACCTAATATATGTCCTATCATATGTAATCTGCCATGCAACAAGATAGCAAGTATCCATCAGCAAACATATACATATAAGACTTTATGTTCAAATAATGTTTGATAACTCAGACCACTTTGCAGGCTTCTCATCCCTTTCTTAAATTTGCAATTTGGGTCATTTCATAATATTTGAAAACCTGTACTATCTCTTAATTTCTAACTCTATTCTTTATCTAGGATGTTGGGTCTGCAAGATCTTCATCTTCCCCAATTACTTCATAAGTGATCCTGATCAGAAAAAAGAATATTCTTAAATGTTGTGGCAAGAATTACTTATCTGCTCATTAACAAGCCTCTGTGTCTACTGTAACACATTTCAGCTATATTAAGAAAACAGTTCTGTCAATAGGAAATCTGAGTATAACTGAAGTAATGGTGGCCCTATTTAGTATAAGTTTTCTGACAGTTGGAAATCTTATCAATTTTATTCCACTGCCTATCTATCCCCTAGTCTAGCGCTAGTGTGATACCTGCCTTGCCTCATGTACTGCTCAGTCATGGTTTTTATGCATGCAGTCTTGAACCTGTTGCTGCTATTTCTTCATGTTTTACCCCAAAGGATAACGAAGTGATAGGAAGAAGGCAAACTGATTTTTCCCTCATATTGTCCAGATTCAGACTCAAAAATATATTTGTGTTTCTTCCCTTCCAAAAATTTACATATGAGAAACTATCATGGGAGATGTCCATAATTACCAAAATAAACCTAAGGATTAGATTTGAAATATCAGGGTGTACAGTCTAGTAGGTTTAGAATCTCTGGTTCTTACCTTAACTTATTAGATGACTAGGTATCTTAGTCAGGGTTTCTATTCCTGCATAAACATCATGACCAAGAATTAAGTTGGGGAGAAAAGGGTTTATTCGGCTTATACTTCCACATTGCTGTTCATCCCCAAAGGAAGTCAGGGCTGGAACTCAAGCATATCAGGAAGCAGGAGCTGATGCACAGGCCATGGAGGGATGTTACTTACTGGCTTACTTCCCCTGGTTTGCTCAGCTTGCTTTCTTATAGAACCCAAGACCACCAGCCCAAGGATGGCATCAGCCACAAGGGGCCTTCCCCCTTGATCACTAATTGAGAAAGTGCCTTACAGCTGAATCTCACAGAGGCATTTCATCAACTGAGATCCCTGTTTCTGTGATAACTCCAGCTATGTCAAGTTGACACACAAAAACAGCCAGAACACTAGGTAAAGGTAGAAGTTAGGGTAAACAAAGTTTTTTTTTACATGTAAAAAGGAAGTTTAATAGGATGGTAATAAAGAATGTCAATTTGCTAAGAGATCACATGTTTATATATGCATGCATATATATATATATATATATATATATATATGATAATAGAGTACCTGACACAGTGGCTATTCTGAAAATGACACTCCTAATGGGATCACTCCTGTCATCCTGCATTTGATTCAAACAACAGTTATGTAAAGGAAGTACTTACTATAGTTAGTTTTATATTTGGGTATATATACTTCCAACTATATTGAATTATGACTTACATAATTATACGTAATTTTTACCTTTGTCCAGTTTTTCAGAAAATATTTGAAAAAGTAAAATGAATATAGCACAAACAGTTTTCATTTTCTTATCCTTATTCTGGTTTTAAAAAGACCAATGTGTTGTTCGTCTGATAAATAATTTCTGTTAATTTATGGTCCATTGAAGTAAACTCACAATGGACTTCAGTCCTGGGATAGTTACTGAGAATCTCCTGTGTCATCATCACTGTGCTGTGTGCCTATGTATCTTTATGCTCCATTATGATAATGGGCTCTCATGGGCACAGAAGGAAGAAATGCATTTTGTTTTGTGGATATTAATATTAATATTAATCTCTCATTTGTTGACCTGCATTTATTGATGACTTCTCTCCTTTTAGATAATGTAGTTCTAGCAGAAGAGAAGGTGATGTATTTGTCTCCTACTCTTCCGTTATCAGTTTCAATGGGATGAGTCACATATAGGCACCCTTGACATATTCTTAGCATTAATAGTACTTCAACTACAACCACATTCTAGAATGTAGAATGCTGTGCAATTGGGGTCTGAAATAATTGGCTGCTGCATAGCTGCAGAGTTAGGATAGAGCTATTGTAGTATCTACTCTCCACGTTAGAATTTCTGTTCTGCCTGCTTCTTTATTCACTGATAGTCTACTATGAAAAGGTTTGCATATCCCCCAGAATATGGTCTTATTTTGCACACATCTTTATTAATGGATTCACATATTTTAATCCACAAAGAGAACTTTCTTATCAAGTATTGATAACTGTTGAAAATGTTTTGTAATATCCCATGCTAAGAAAATGTGATATGTTTCTCTAAAGCAAAATATGTAAAGATTAAGAGTCAGCAAAGAGATTTGCTTAAGACATCATTTAATTCCTCGCTTGTGACTCCTTATATAGAGCTAATTTATAATATCGCCACAAGGTTCTTATTGCTCAATAGTATTTATTTTTTTTAAAAATGTTCCCTGCAGCCGTATTTTGTGATATATTGACTCATGATGAAAATCCTAGGTATAAATTATTCACTATTATTTTTTGAAAATTATAAGATTGTAATCTTGTTGAGATAAACAAAGGGTTAATTTTTGCTTATGAATATTGGACAAGATTAAGCTACTAGTCCTTTTAAAGTTATTTAATTGCACATGCTACAATGCAAATTCAGAAAATTTATCTAAATTAAAAACAGACTAAGACATACTTATTTTAGTAAACAAGGTTTTATCTTTTCTTTTTCTTTTTTTCTTTTTTTCTGGAGCTGGGGACGGAACCCAGGGCCTTGCGCTTGCTAGGCAAGCGCTCTACCACTGAGCTGAATTCCCAACCCCAACAAGGTTTTATCTTAAAGGGAACATTTCTAAATTTTAGAAGCTGTCTCTTTTTTAAGATTTTATACACACACACACACACACACACACACACACACACACACACACACACACTGTAGGTGTCTTCAGACACACCAGAAGAGGGCATCAGATCCCATTACAGATGGGTTATAAGCCACCATGTGGTTACTGGGAATTGAACTCAGGTCTCCGGAAGAGCAGTCAGTGCTCTTAACCACTGAGCCATCTCTGAAGCCCCCTAGCATTTCTAAATTTTAAAGCAGCAGATTCATAGATTTATACAATAAGTTGGATGGAGGGTGTCACTTATCTAGGTATTTGGGGCTCTTGTTTGTAATTCTAGTTTTGTTACAGCTTAATGAAAAATGTTTGAATTGTTGCATATATATCTTTGCCTCGGATGTTTTAAAACTTGTAATTATTACATACGTCTCTTGTAATGACTTGGTTTGTGTTTGCAGAGCGTCCACTTCACTATACAGAGAATGTGTTGGAGCAGGTGCTTCAGTGGAGTTCATTAGCTGAACCCGGTTCTGCTTATCTTGTGGTGAAGAGGTTCTTAACCATTGACACAATTAAGCAGTGCAGAGGTAAGCAGGCTTCCTTTACTTTGCGAAGGTGGTTAAAAGTTCAAGTGGCTTACGAGTAGTTATTAAGACACATGTGGTGTTAGAAATGGAATCAAATACAGAATCTGATTTCGTAGAACTGTGTGTCAGTTTAGTGTGTAGCGCTGTGGGGGCAGCTGGTGCATCTGATGTTCCATGTTAATGTTCTGGAGGGAATGCCTCATATTTCTAAGGTTAGTTTGTGCTTATAAATGTTCCAATTTTTTGTATTTTGGTAAGTCTTCTTAATAATGCTGGCATTCTTGGCCCTTTGAGAACCACAAGCTAACTAGCCTCTAAAACTGTGTGTGTGTGTGTGTGTGTGTGTGTGTGTGTGTGTGTGTGTGTGCGGTATAAGTCTCAATGTTATTTTAATGACATTAGAAATCAAATAAGCACAGAAGCAGGGACATACCATTTAACATGAAAGAATGGAACCACACTGCAGACAGAGCTCAACAAGAGGTCAGCTAGCACAGAAAATCAGAGAGAATAGTCTATCAGCATGGATGTCAAAAGCTTGATTCTGAAACTTTTATTTTGTTGAGTTGTCATGAATTGACAGCTTAGAACAGCATTTCTGCTGCTCTAATCTATAAACGGTTCAGATATATTGAGGTCTGTTAATACGAACTTGCCTATTACTTTAATATGTAATATCAATAATGCCTGTTATTATTTATCGTTCATATACCATTAACCAAGAACTACATACCAGGAGTCATTTACCCTTTTAAAATTTGTTTATTTACTATTTAACCATGAATATAGTATATTAGATCAAGTCCATCTACCCTTTCCTCCCACTCAATTTGTCTTTTTTCTCACTGCTTAGACTGGTTTGAGTGAAAATATGTTTTATGCTTGCTTAGATTTGGTGAACTCTTTGGAAAGAATTAGAAGGAGGAGCCTTGTTGGAGGAGATGTGTCTCTAGGAATAGGCTTTGAGATTTCAAATGTCCAGTAGGCCAAGTCTCTCTTGACCTACTGCCTTCACACCAGAATGTAGCTCTCAGACTCCAGCAACACGCCACCATACTCCCTGCCATCATGATAGTGGTCTAACCCTCTGAAGGTGTAAGGAAGTCCTGCTCTCTCTGCCTCCCTCTGCCCACCCTGCTCTGTTAATCCACCGAATCCATTTAATGCTGCCTATATGTATTTAGATGTGGGAACATCCACTATCTCATGGCTAGACTCTCAGGACTTGCATCCCTGAAACTGACTCTTCCAATAGCTCCTTAGACAGAGGTAGGACTACTTCCTCATCTGTGCCGGGGTTTTGTCTGGTTTGTCTCTTTGGCAAGTGTTGTCCATGCAGTACCAGCTATGATTGTATGTGTTCAAATGCATGTTCATGTCCAGGAAATACTGCTTTGCTGCACACGTCCACCTTCTGCCTTTCTGTTCCACTCTGCTACTGATCCCTGAGCCTTGAGAGGGAGGAGTGTGATATTGGAGTCTCATTTGGAGCTGCACACTCTGCTGTCTCTAATTCTCTATACAGTGACCTATTACCAGTCTCTATTAATTGGCACCTACTGCAAAAAGACACTTCTTTGCTGAGGCTTGAGAGCTGCATTAATCTGTGAGCATAAAGATACGAACTTAAGCAATTTATTCCTGTGTCCAGTTAATATCATCATAATGCTAGGTTCTGCTCTAGGGTCTTTGTAATGCTTTCTTTTTTCTTTTAGAAGTCTGTGTCAATTTTCATGTTATTCCATTTTACAAGTGAAAACTAGAGAATGTAATTTGTCTCACATTCCACAGTTAATAAATACTATTTTTTAAAAATAAAATGGTCTATTGTTTAAACGTTTCAAAAATTCAAATTAGAAGGGGGGGTTGGTGAGAGAGCTCTGAGATGCTGTGGACATGCTCAATGTGATTGCATACTCTGAAATTCTCATCAATCAGTGAGTTAATTTTACCAAAGTTTACTATGATAATTTCTAATTTCATAGTACTGTTTTTTGTTTTATTCTATCTCATATTATTTTTATCAAATTTATTCTTTACTTTCTGTCATCTAAGCAAATGCAGACTATTTTTAGTACAGAATCATAGCCTTCTACAGCATTTATCTTATTTTAAATCCATTTACTATCCCCATGTTCCTTTGAACCCCATCCTGCTCGCACCTGATCATGAGAATGCAACAGACATTCACGTTGCAGATGGGTTTTCTCAGCTAGAAGAAATCATGACCCCCACCCCACCCCCACATACATGCACATACTCCAGGGACATGTAGGTCTGTGTGTAGATCTGTCAGAGTCTCAAAAAGAAGGAGTGTAAGGAGGTAAAAGATTCTGAATTTAGTTTCTGGATTCTACTAGTGATTCTGAAAAGCACAGCGCAGGTCTGTATAATTTATTTTCTAGGTTAAATGGCACTGATCTCAGTGTAGAACATCAGTGGAGTATCTTTTAGCTGTTTTTAGCTATTGTTTTATATGTTTTATTCTTTGGAAAGTGGAGCAATGAAAATATGTTAGAAAAGCTTGAATTAGCATTTGTAGATTAGCCTTAAATCTTCCCAGGATTTGCAAGATCATGGGTTTTATTTCTAGACCCCTCAAAAATTTAAATATCAAAGAAAAAGTATTTTCCCTGTGAATCATCTCCTTTTAATATCATGATACATATCTGGTCACTTCCCTGTTTTAAATAGAAATAAATTTTCTTTTGTATCCAGTATTATCCTTTCAGTGATAATCTTCTTATAATGTTGTCTAGTTATCTAAATACAAAGTTGTTTAAAATTTATACCTATATGCAATATCTTAGCTGTTGATTGATTACTAATATCCTGACCATGTATTTATAAAAATACAAGGAACTAAAGGATAAAACTTATGATAGGTCTTGTGCACATTGTGATGGGATCTCCCAAGCAGGACTACCTTTCATGGATGTTCAGTTATGCAAAAAATCAGGATGGTGCCGATTTAGTTGATTAAGAAAAACATTAAGAAAGTCAGTGTTGTGATCTGCTAAGCCCCAGATATTCCTCTGTACCATCCTGATGGGTTTGAATCAGTACTGTTCCCAGGTCATCCTCAATATCCCCTGTACCTACTGAGGAATTCAACTAGAGGAGAGAAAGCATTCCACAGGTGGTATTTTTTATTATACTTTTTATTATTTAAAATGACTTTTAAGTTAAAATGTCTTGATAGTATTCCCCCTTTTCCCTAAGTACTTCAGATTCTCCCCTGTTCCCTGCCCAGCAGCTGTTGGAAAACAAAGAAAAATCCAATAGAACAACTAGAAAACAAAACAATCCTTGTCCCTCTACACGGTAACAAATAAAAGAATATGTGCATGCGGCACACAGACACACACACACACACACACACACACACACACACACACACACACACACACACACACACACACACAGTGTAGTTCATTATAGTTAACTACTCCTGAACATGGGGTCTAGCCTGGAGTGGTTGTTATATCCAGTGTTTCAACATTGAAGAAAACATATTTCCCCTACTAGTCGATATAGATGACAGTTCAATGGTTTGTCTTGTCCTTCTTATTAGCTGAGTTTTCATCAATCCATTTTCTTTTTTCAGAAAATTGATTGAAACATTCTTTCTGAGTAGAATGTTAACAAACTTTCATGTTAGCCTAATATTTCCTGTACTCATCTTACAAGGGTGGAAGCTGCAAAATAAATCTCTACTTCCAAATTGTCCCTACTTCATTCACAAGAGAATTGGCAACATTCATTCTTCCAAGAATTAATCTATATCCCACAATGTGAATGAGATGCTAGAGAAACACAATAAGTAATCATTTGATGCAATCATTTTCTATTAGTAGTTGTATTCTGGGCTCCAAATAGGAAGAATAAACTGCTTAAAAGAAGTTACTTTTTATTCCATGAATGTTCCACTAATGTTTTAAAAGAGTTTGACTGAAACTAAGATTTTTAAAGCAGAACAACCTCTTTTATTATAGTTATTTGTACATGTATTACAAGTTGGAATTGTCTTTTTTAAATTGGCTGTAGACATTTTAAAAGGTCTGTTTCTTAAGTAATGATTTTCAGCAATGAATATGTCTTTCAGTAACCTTGACTTTCTTAATATCTTTTATACTATGTGATAGATTAGGGGTGTGTTAGGTACTCAGACTCCTGGGTGTCTGTACTGACCAATATCTCTTAAATCAGAGTGGCAGAGTAGAATTATTATGCTATTTGTCATATCCACTACACCCAACAATTTGATTCTAAAGAAAAGTAGTGTAAGCAAAGCCAATGTAATTTCAATGACAATTTATTAGAAAAAAACCTTCACTTAAGAAAAACTCATTCTTAAAAGCACTGAAGGAACGGTAGTAAAGATCATTTTCTCATTCTTTTTTGATAAAAATCTTTTTTATTATACATGACTATAAAGTTAATATGTAAATAGATACATAAACATACTTCTTAAGGTTTTAAAATTCTTAGTGACCAAGTAGATATCAGCGCTTTGAGAACAAGGTTAAATATATGTAACCACATTTTCTCTAAACAACAGATAGCTCACATTTTACCATCTTGTTGAAACAAAGTTGACACAGAACATGCTTAGCGTGAGACCCTGACTTCAATCTATAGTAACTTTAAGGAGTTTCACAAAAATATCACTTGTAAAAAATCTCTTCTTCCCAAAGTATTTCACCTTCACTGTCTATCTCTTTAGTAGCTGCCATTCATTCCTAGATATATGGGTGTGTGTGTGCCTTGAGTCGTATTGATTCTATGACAGTTTCCTCCTTGTTTTATGGTGTAAGCATGTGTTTGGTGATATTTGAAATCGTCCTCCCATGGCTTCCTAACTTCAGAACTTTATTGTACAATATATGCTCTATTTTAAGAATTTAATTTCCTCAGCTGTCCTACTTTACTCAAACTATTTAAAATGTACTTATCATAAGTAGGAATTAATGTTACAGGCATACAGCATTTAATTAACTGCTCATTCATTTAAGGTAATGAGATCATGTAGTTTTAATAAGTAGTTTTTATACAGTGTACTTCTATACAAGTACATGGAATAAATATTTCTTGCTGCTGCTTAAAACAACCTTGTTTGTTCAGGAACAGCATTTCATTGCTGAGAATCTAGTGTCATAGGGATTGTAGTTATCAGTTAATTAACTTGAAAAGAAAGGTAACAATAATTTATTTCCTCCCTAGAGACTAAAGTTGAAACATTGAGATAAAGAGAATAAAACTTCATTTAAGTTGCTATTTAGACTTTATCATAGCAATTGTTATAAGACCATCTTTTATTTCATTTCCTTCATACTAAGTGCCTGACTCTGTATCAAAAGTGAAATCTAGATTTAGCCTTATGTAATCTTCCAAAAATATATATTTTTACATTGCTGAATCATATTCTATCATAAACTTCTTTTAAATTAGTCCAACAAAATTTTACAAGAAAGACTCAAATCGTAATGATCTAAATAGGTATCTGTGTATGTTTGTATATTTATATTGTTGTACATGCAGAGGCCTTTAGAATACATTCATCTTAGAATTAAGCAATCCAAATATAATAGCTTTTGACAAATTTATACTTAAACACTTAAAACCTTTATTGTCAGTGCACTTAAGAAAATCACAGCAAAACTAGGAGTATGTATCATAATCCAATTGAAATTACTTGTGTTCCACTCTCATAACTTTTTGCTGAAATACACACACACACACACACACAATTATACACACTTATAATTACACACATACACACACACACACACACACACACACATACACACATTCAATCACACAAGTTTGAAGAATCAACCTAACAAACTTCAAGAGAGGAAGTATTGCTTTGAAACTATATGATAATGGTCCTTTCTAGTCACTGTAGACTGTGAACGTCCAGATACTTTCTGATGGACAAATTCTATAGGGAGGAAGCCAACCAATAATTTTATTAGCTCTGTTTTGTATAGAAATCTACATCATGAAATTTAAATGATTGTTAAGCATCATCCTTACGCAGAGGGAAGAAAAATCTCTAGATCTCCAAAACCTATTCATTATATGATTACAAATACAAAATGTAGTAAATGACTGTTGTGGTCCAAAGTGTTTGTGTAGTGCTCTCGAGCACGTAAAACAAGTCTCACTACATCACCATTGATTGGCAGCATGGGATGTCTCCCACTGAGGAAAATGTTTCGGTATAGGAAATAGAGTTCTATGTTGCATGCTAAGACATATAAATTCTAATTGTAGTTTTTTTATTTGTCAGATATCCATAATAAGCCACATGTTTCACATTTATAAATTTGATAGCATTACATTTATTATTTAAGCTGTTTGATACTCGCAGTAGGTACAATATGTAACACTTTCAAAATGTTAAAGGAGTATTTATACCATTGTATTAGGAATGTGTTGAAAATTATACCCTAATTTAATGTTTAAATATACATCATTTGATGTGCTGGATATATTTTGGAAACAGTTTACTGTGATTCTGTGTAATAGTAAATACAGAATAGTAAACACAATAAAGCATTTTTTTCCATTCTGCAATTATAACTGATGGTATAAATTTGAAAAATCTTTCTGGCAAAAATAGCCTAGCCAGTCATATTCCAGTACTATTTTATTTATAATTTGGATGTCCATATGTAATTTAACTATAGAATTATATGATTTTTGAAGCAAGTAACTGACAGGAGAATAGATTCTAGGCATGGCATCATATCACTATAGTTCCAGGTCCTTAATACACATGCAAGAGAATCATAAGTTTGAGAAGATGATTCAAAAATATTTCAGACCGGGGTGATATTTAGTATCCTAAGAAATAGTTTCTTTTCCTTAATATCAAAATATTTATACATGCTAATCTTAATTTTTTAATCTTTTAATTTTAATCTTTTTTCTTTTCTAAAGATAAATAATCTTCATGGGTTAATGATAAAAAAGAGGAAATATAGTATGTTAGGTAATGTACCCAGGTTAATTTTTCCTCACTTGTAGAACTACATTTTACTAAAATAATTTTGAAGGAATGCTACACTATAAAAGGAATAGATCACTAGCCCTCATATCTCTATATTATAAGAAATACACAAGTACTATGAAACTGATATCCAAAAAAGGGAAAATGAGTAATTTTGAAGTTGGTGTTTTGGATAATATCCTACAAATGTTGGCCAAATGACTTGGACATGATTAATTTTCAGTGTGTGGTGGGAGGGATCACTTATAGGTGCAGCACCTGTTGTGTTTTTTGGCATTTCAGCATTTGTGTATGGAGAGCTTCAAGACAGCATCTTTGTTTTTTAAATTATGTCCAGGCTTCAGGAAATGGTCTTTATCAACAAGAACAGAGACATATATAGGCCATTAGTAGTTACGCACAAATGAATAGCCCAGCATAATTTGTTTTCTTACCTGCACGTTGTAAAGAATAGGTCTGTTTGCGACTTACAGAGTCTTATATGAGATTGTGTGTTGTAGAGCTGCATTTACTATGTACTAATAGTGAGCCACATTCTGTTCTTGTTTTTTTCCTTTACCCACATAAATTTGAGAATGCTACTCTTGCATGTAACATTTCATCTATTTCTCCTACTGAGTTTGAGAGTTAGTCACTAGTAGTTACTAGATTACCCATGGAGAAACTATAAAGTATGGAGACATTATTTATAGCTCCATCAGGAGACCTTCTAGTGAATGGAGAGAAAGCATTAGAATCAAGACTTTTAATCTAGTCTACCTTTAACCCTTGTAGCCCTGAAATCAAGAATAAATCTGACAGTGGGTTTTTAGTCATAGATACAATCTATAAGTTATCAGAATTACTTCCTCTCTCCACTTCTGGCTCTCTGCAAAACAAGAATTCTGTTAGTGTTAAGGAATGCCAGTTAGGATGGAGTATTTTTATATAAAAACATGAATCAAAGGGTTTGTGAATCTTTGACAGAGAGCATGATATATCTGCTTGCCTTGAGCATATCATCTACTCTGTTTTGTTATGTGCATGCATTCGTTTTGTTTGTTTTTTGCAGCAGAGAGCATTGAACTCTGCCTTTGGGGCAGAAGCTGTGCTCTGGCTCTTACCCCTGATTCTTGAGTTTTCCCAATTGTAAAATAGTAACTCAATAGGATTAGAGGAAAGCATTTGCTCTCTTACCTGAAGTGGTAGCTAAATAGGTTTCATAAAGCTATAAGTAGCCATGCGTGAGAGGCAGTAAAGGTAATAGCAATAGCATGTTGGAATTTGATTAGAGAAAAACAAATATTAAATGAGGTAGTGCTTGTTAGTTAGTGTATGCTCTGGGTCCATCTCTGAAAGATTTAGTGTTTTAGAGAGTGCTTTGACTCTTCAGACCTGTTGCTCTAACAAAGGTGAGTTCCATTTCCCCTTGTTGATTTGTACTTAGCAATTTCTTCCATTAGAATAAATCTATAGGTTGGCAAAATCCTTGGTCCTGTGGAGGCTCAATGACCCAGCATAGGAGAATGCTAGGGCACCAAGTAGGAATAGATGGTAGGTGGGGCAGCAATCTCATAAAAGCAGGGGGAGAGGGATGGGATAGGGGGTTTGTGGAGGGGAAACTGGGAAGGGGGATAACATTTGAAATTTAAGTAAATAAAAGAATATAAAAACGAACAATTCTGTACAATAGCTACCCAGTTGAAAGTCTGTATATACATAAGCTTTCAATTGAAAGTACATGTGTACACAAAACCATTTCTTTCTTTCCAACTCAATTTTCATGTTTTTGCTTCATGCAACACTTCCTATACTTAGAAGTGTCTATAACATCTGGCCTACTGTTCATACTCTGGCTCACACTTATGTGAAATCTCATTTCTGATTAGATAAACAGAATCCATTGAAAGTTGAATGAGCACCCAGTGAGGGGCATGGCTACACTGATCGCCCAGGTGTTACTAAAAATTTCAGTGCTCTGAAGTCAAATGAGTCACAGGAAGCATCATTGATTGTCCTAGGGGGGAATTCAAGGCTTGCAGGCTTGTAGGTAAGCCACAACAAAAACTTGTGGACACGTGGAAGTGGATTTATTCTCAGTGTTATATTACTATATTTTATTTTATTTTATTTATTTTTTTTATTAACTTGAGTATTTCTTATTTACATTTCGAGTGTTATTCCCTTTCCCAGTTTCCGGGCCAACATCCCCCTAACCCCTCCCCCTCCCCTTCCTTATGGGTGTTCCCCTCCCCATCCTCCCCCCATTGCCGCCCTCCCCCCCAAAAATCACGTTCACTGGGGGTTCAGTCTTAGCAGGACCAAGGGCTTCCCCTTACATTGGTGATCTTACTAGGATATTCAATGCTACCTATGAGGTCAGAGTCCAGGGTCAGTCCATGTATAGTCTTTGGGTAGTGGCTTAGTCCCTGGAAGCGCTGGGTGCTTGGCATTGTTGTTCATATGGGGTCTCGAGCCCCTTCAAGCTCTTCCAGTTCTTTCTCTGATTCCTTCAACGGGGGTCCTGTTCTCAGTTTAGTGTTTTGCTGCTGGCATTCGACTCTGTATCTGCTGTATTCTGGTTGTGTCTCTCAGGAGAGATCTACATCCGGCTCCTGTCTGCCTGCACTTCTTTGCTTCATCCATCTTGTCTAATTGGGTGGCTGTATGTGTATGGGCCACATGTGTGGCAGGCTCTGAATGGGTGTTCCTTCTGTGTCTGTTTTAATCTTTGCCTGTCTATTCCCTGCCAAGGGTATTCTTGTTCCCCTTTTAAAGAAGGAGTGAAGCATTCACATTTTGATCATCCGTCTTGAGTTTCATTTGTTCTAGGCATCTAGGGTAATTCAAGCATTTGGGCTAATAGGTACTTATCAATGAGTGCATACCATGTGTGTTTTTCTGTGATTGGGTTACCTCACTTAGGATGATATTTTCCAGTTCCAACCATTTGCCTATGAATTTCATAAAGGCATTGTTTTTTGTTTTTGTTTTTTTATTAACTTGAATATTTCTTCTATACATTTCGAGTGTTATTCCCTTTCCCGGTTTCCGGGCAAACATCTCCTTCCCCCCTCCCCTTCCTTATGGGTGTTCCCTCCCCACCCCCCCATTGCCGCCTCCCCAACAGTCTAGTTCACTGGGGGTTCAGTCTTAGCAGGACCCAGGGCTTCCCCTTCCACTGGTGCTCTTACTAGGATATTCATTGCTACCTATGAGGTCAGAGTCCAGGGTCAGTCCATGTATAGTCTTTAGGTAGTGGCTTAGTCCCTGGAAGCTCTGGTTGCTTGGCATTGTTGTACATATGGCGTCTCAAGCCCCTTCAAGCTCTTCCAGTTCTTTCTCTGATTCCTTCAACTGGGGTCCTATTCTCAGTTCAGTGGTTTGCTGCTGGCATTCGCCTCTGTATTTGCTGTATTCTGGCTGTGTCTCTCAGGAGCGATCTACACTTCTGCACTTCTTTGCTTCATCCATCTTATCTAATTGGGTGGCTGTATATATATGGGCCACATGTGGGCAGGCTCTGAATGGGTGTTCCTTCTGTGTCTGTTTTAATCTTTGCCTGTCTATTCCCTGCCAAGGGTATTCTTGTTCCCCTTTTAAAGAAGAAGTGAAGCATTCACATTTTGATCATCCGTCTTGAGTTTCATTTGTTCTCGGCATCTAGGGTAATTCAAGCATTTGGGCTAATAGCCACTTATCAATGAGTGCATACCATGTATGTCTTTCTGTGATTGGGTTAGCTCACTCAGGATGATATTTTCCAGTTCCAACCATTTGCCTACGAATTTCATAAAGTCGTTGTTTTTGATAGCTGAGTAATTCCATTGTGTAGATGTACCACATTTTCTGTATCCATTCCTCTGTTGAAGGGCATCTGGGTTCTTTCCAGCTTCTGGCTATTATAAATACGGCTGCGATTAACATAGTGGAGCACGTGTCTTTTTTATATGTTGGGGCATCTTTTGGGTATATGCCCAAGAGAGGTATAGCTGGATCCTCAGGCAGTTCAATGTCCAATTTTCTGAGGAACCTCCAGACTGATTTCCAGAATGGTTGTACCAGTCTGCAACCCCACCAACAATGGAGGAGTGTTCCTCTTTCTCTGCATCCTCGCCAGCATTTGCTGTCACCTGAGTTTTTGATCTTAGCCATTCTCACTGGTGTGAGGTGAAATCTCAGGGTTGTTTTGATTTGCATTTCCTGATGACTAAAGATGTTGAACATTTCTTTTAGGTGTTTCTCAGCCATTCGCATTCCTCAGCTGTGAATTCTTTGTTTAGCTCTGAACCCCATTTTTAATAGGGTTATTTGTCTCCGTGGTCTAACTTTTTGAGTTCTTTGTATATTTTGGATATAAAGGCCTCTATCTGTTGTAGGATTGGTAAAGATCTTTTCCCAATCTGTTGGTTGCCGCTTTGTCCTAACCACAGTGTCCTTTGCCTTACAGAAGCTTTGCAGTTTTATGAGATCCCATTTGGTTTCATTCTTGATCTTAGAGCATAAGCCATTGGTGTTTTGTTCAGGAAATTTTTCCAGTGCCCATGTGTTCAGATGCTTCCTAGTTTTTCTTCTATTAGTTTGAGTGTGTATGGTTTGATGTGGAGGTCCTTGATCCACTTGGACTTAAGCTTTGTACAGGGTGATAAGCATGGATCAATCTGCATTCTTCTACATGTTGACCTCCAGTTGAACCAGCACCATTTGCTGAAAATGCTATCTTTTCTCCATTGGATGGATTTGGCTCCTTTGTCAAAAATCAAGTGACCATAGGTGTGTGGGTTCATTTCTGGGTCTTCAATTCTATTCCATTGGTCTATCTGTCTGTCTCTGTACCAATACCATGCAGTTTTTATCACTATTGCTCTGTAATACTGCTTGAGTTCAGGGATAGAGATTCCCCTGAAGTCCTTTTTATTGAGGATAGTTTTAGCTATCCTGGGTTTTTGTTATTCCAGATGAATTTGCAAATTGTTCTGTCTAACTCTTTGAAGAATTGGATTGGTATTTTGATGGGGATTGCATTGAATCTGTAGATCGCTTTTGGTAAAATGGCCATTTTTACTATATTAATCCTGCCAATCCATGAGCATGGGAGATCTTTTTCCATCTTCTGAGGTCTTCTTCAATTTCTTTCTTCAGAGTCTTGAAGTTCTTATTGTACAGATCTTTTACTTGCTTGGTTAAAGTCACACCGAGGTACTTTATATTATTTGGGTCTATTATGAAGGGTGTCGTTTCCCTAATTTCTTTCTCGGCTTGTTTCTCTTTTTTTGTAGAGGAAAGCTACTGATTTATTTGAGTTAATTTTATACCCAGCCACTTTGCTGAAGTTGTTTATCAGCTTTAGTAGTTCTCTGGTGGAACTTTTGGGATCACTTAAATATACTATCATATCATCTGAAAATAGTGATATTTTGACTTCTTCTTTTCCGATCTGTATCCCCTTGACCTCCTTTTGTTGTCTGATTGCTCTGGCTAGAACTTCAAGAACTATACTGAATAAGTAGGGAGAGAGTGGGCAGCCTTGTCTAGTCCCTGATTTTAGTGGGATTGCTTCAAGTTTCTCTCCATTTAGTTTAATGTTAGCAACTGGTTTACTATATATGGCTTTTTACTATGTTTAGGTATGGGCCTTGAATTCCTATTCTTTCCAGGACTTTTTATCATGAAGGGGTGTTGAATTTTTTGTCAAATGCTTTCTCAGCATCTAATGAAATGATCATGTGGTTTTGTTCTTTCAGTTTGTTTATATAATGGGTCACGTTGATGGTTTTCCGTATATTAAACCATCCCTGCATGCCTGGGATGAAGCCTACTTGATCATGGTGGATTATTGTTTTGATGTGCTCTTGGATTCGGTTTGCCAGAATTTTGTTGAGTATTTTTGCGTCGATGTTCATAAGGGAAATTGGTCTGAAGTTCTCTTTCTTTGTTGGGTCTTTGTGTGGTTTAGGTATAAGAGTAATTGTGGCTTCATAGAAGGAGTTCGGTAGTGCTCCATCTGTTTCAATTTTGTGGAATAGTTTGGATAATATTGGTATGAGGTCTTCTATGAAGGTCTGATAGAATTCTGCACTAAACCCGTCTGGACCTGGGCTCTTTTTGGTTAGGAGACCTTTAATGACTGCTTCTATTTCCTTAGGAGTTATGGGGTTGTTTAACTGGTTTATCTGTTCCTGATTGAACTTCGGTACCTGGTATCTGTCTAGGAAATTGTCCATTTCCTGTAGATTTTCAAGTTTTGTTGAATATAGGCTTTTATAGTAAGATCTGATGATTTTTTGAATTTCCTCTGAATGTGTAGTTATGTCTCCCTTTTCATTTCTGATTTTGTTACTTTGGACACCCTCTCTGTGTCCTCTCGTTAGTCTGGCTAAGGGTTTATCTATCTTGTTATTTTCTCAAAGAACCAACTTTTGGTTCTGTTGATTCTTTCTATGGTTCTTTTTGTTTCTACTTGGTTGATTTCAGCTCTGAGTTTGATTATTTCCTCCCTTCTACTCCTCCTGGGTGTATTTGCTTCTTTTTGTTCTAGAGCTTTTAGGTGTGCTGTCAAGCTGCTGACATATGTTCTTTCCTGTTTCTTTCTGCAGGCACTCTGTGCTATGAGTTTTCCTCTTAGCACAGCTTTCATTGTGTCCCATAAGTTTGGGTATGTTGTACCTTCATTTTCATTAAATTCTAAAAAGTTTTTAATTTCTTTCTTTATTTCTTCCTTGACCAGGTTATCATTGAGTAGAGCATTGTTCAATTTCCACATATATGTGGGCATTCTTCCCTTATTGTTATTGAAGACCACCTTTAGACCGTGGTGGTCCGATAGCACGCATGGGATTATTTCTATCTTTCTGTACCGGTTGAGGCCCGTTTTTTGACCAATTATATGGTCAATTTTGGAGAAAGTACCATGAGGAGCTGAGAAGAAGGTATATCCTTTTGCTTTAGGGTAGAACGTTCTATAAATATCCGTTAAGTCCATTTGGCTCATGACTTCTCTTAGTCTGTCTACGTCTCTGTTTAATTTCTGTTTCCATGATCTGTCCATTGATGAGAGTGGGGTGTTGAAATCTCCTACTATTACTGTGTGAGGTGCAATGTGTGTTTTGAGCTTTTGTAAGGTTTCTTTTACGTATGTAGGTGCCCTTGTATTTGGGGCATAGATATTTAGGATTGAGAGTTCATCTTGGTGGATTTTTCCTTTGATGAATATAAAGTGTCCTTCCTTATCTTTTTTGATGACTTTTAGTTGAAAATTGATTTTATTTGATATTAGAATGGCTACTCAGCTTGTTTCTTCCGACCATTTGCTTGGAAAGTTGTTTTCCAGCCTTTCACTCTGAGGTAGTGTCTGTCTTTGTCTCTGAGGTGTGTTTCCTGTAGGCAGCAGAATGCAGGGTCCATGTTGCGTATCCAGTTTGTTAATCTATGTCTTTTTATTGGGGAGTTGAGGCCATTGATGTTGAGAGATATTAAGGAATAGTGATTATTGCTTCCTGTTATATTCATATTTGGATGTGTTATGTTTGTGTGCTTTTCTTCTCTTTGTTTTGTTGCCAAGACGATTAGTTTCTTGCTTTCTTCTAGGGTATAGTTTGCCTCCTTATGTTGGGCTTTACGATTTATTATCCTTTGTAGTGCTGGATTTATAGAAAGATATTGTGTAAATTTGGTTTTGTCATGGAATATCTTGGTTTCTCCATCTATTTTAATAGAGAGTTTTGCAGGATACAGTAGCCTGGGCTGGCATTTGTGTTCTCTTAGGGTCTGTATGACATCAGTCCAGGATCTTCTGGCCTTCATAGTTTCTGGCGAGAAATCTGGTGTGATTCTGATTGGTCTGCCTTTATATGTTACTTGACCTTTTTCCCTTGCTGCTTTTAATATTCTTTCTTTATTTTGTGCGTTTGGTGTTTTGACTATTATGTGACGGGAGGTGTTTCTTTTCTGGTCCAATCTATTTGGAGTTCTGTAGGCTTCTTGTATGCCTATGGGTTATCTCTTTTTTTAGGTTAGGGAAGTTTTCTTCTATAATTTTGTTGAAGATATTTACTGGTCCTTTGAGCTGGGAGTCTTCACTCACTTCTATACCTATTATCCTTAGGTTTGATCTTCTCATTGAGTCCTGGATTTCCTGTATGTTTTGGACCAGCAGCTTTTTCCGCTTTACATTATCTTTGACAATTGAGTCAATGATTTCTATGGAATCTTCTGCTCCTGAGATTCTCTCTTCCATCTCTTGTATTCTGTTGGTGAAGCTTGTATCTACAGCTCCTTGTCTCTTCTTTTGGTTTTCTATATCCAGGGTTGTTTCCATGTGTTCTTTCTTGATTGCTTCTATTTCCATTTTTAATTCCTTCAATTGTTTGATTGTGTTTTCCTGGAATTCTTTCAGGGATTTTTGTGTCTCCTCTCTATGGGCTTCTACTTGTTTATTTATGTTTTCCTGGAGTTCTTTCAGATATTTTTGTGTCTCCTCTCTATGGGCTTCTACTTGTTTATTTACGTTTTCCTGGAATTCTTTCAGGCATTTTTGCGATTCCTCTCTGTAGGCTTCTACTTGTTCTCTAAGGGAGTTCTCCACGTCTTTCTTGAAGTCCTCCAGCATCATGGTCAAATATGATTTTGAAACTAGATCTTGCTTTTCTGGTGTGTTTGGATATTCCTTGTTTGTTTTGATGGGAGAATTGGGCTCCGATGGTGCCATGTAGTCTTGGTTTCTGTTGCTTGGGTTCCTGCGCTTGCCTCTCGCCATCAGATTATCTCTAGTATTACTTTGTTCTGCTATTTCTGACAGTGGCTAAACTGTCCTATAGGCCTGTGTGTCAGGAGTGCTGTAGACCTGTTTTCCTCTCTTTCAGTCAGGTATGGGGACAGAGTATTCTGCTTTTGGGCGTGTAGTTTTTCCTCTCTACAGGTCTTTAGCTGTTCCTGTGGTGCCTTGAGTTCACCAGGCAGGTCACTTGCAGCAGAAAAGTTGGTCTTACCTGTGGTCCCGAGGCTCAATTTCGCTTGAGGGGTGCTGCCCACGGGCTCTCCGCGGTGGCAGCAACCAGGAAGATCTGCGCCGCCCTTTCCGGGAGCCTCCGTGCACCAGGGTTCCAGATGGAGTTTGGTGTTTTCCTCTGGAATCAGTAATGTGTGCAGAGTGCAGTCTCTTCTGGTTTCGCAGGCGTGTCTGCCTCTCTGAAGGTTTAGCTCTCCCTCCCATAGTATTTGGGTGCAGAGAACTGTTTATCCGGTCTGTTTCCTTCAGGTTCCGGCGGTGTCTCAGGCAGGGGTCCTGCCGCTCCTGGGCCCTCCCCCACAGGAACCCAGAGGCCTTATACAGTTTCCTCTTGGGCCAGGGATGTGGGCAGGGGTGGGCAGTGTTGGTGGTCTCTTCCGCTCTGCAGCCTCAGGAGTGCCCACCTGACCAGGCGGTGAGGTCTCTCTCCCATGGGGTCTGGGAGCAGAGAGCTGCAGCGGGCCGGGATCCGCAGGTTTGGGACTTCCGGTAAACACAGGACATGTCCGGTCCTAGAGGAATTCTGCCTCTGTGTGTCCCGATTTCACCAGGCAAGTCACTTGCAGCAGATAAGTTGGTCTTACCTGTGGTCCCGAGGCTCAAGTTCGCTTGCGGGGTGCTGCCCACGGGCTCTCTGCGGCGGCAGCAACCAGGAAGATCTGCCGGCATTGTTTTTGATAGCTGAGTAATATTCCATTGTGTAGATGTACCACATTTTCTGTATCCATTCCTCTGTTGAAGGGCATCTGGGTTCTTTCCAGGTTCTGGCTATTATAAATAAGGCTGCTATGAACATAGTGGAGCATGTGTCTTTTTTATATGTTGGGGCATCTTTGGGTATATGCCAAAGAACTATATTTTATTTAATGTCATACATGCACTATATAATCATTTAGCATGTAACCATCATTTAGAAATATGATGTAGAGGCTACCAGAGTAGCTCAGAAGTAAAGTCTCTTGTCACCAATCCTAAGAGTCTGAGTTTGATCTCTAGAACTCTCACATTAAAGGTTAAGAAATGACTCTACAACTATTTCTCTGACCTCAGTGTATGTACATTTCCTCACAATAAATTGTAAATGTTTTTTGGGTGTTTTCTTTATTTACATTTCAAATGTTATTCCCTTTCCTTGTTTCCCTTGCAAAACTCCCCTGTCCCATCCCCCCCTTGCTTCTATGAGGGTGCTCCCCCACCTACCTACCCACTCCCTCCCACCTCCCTGCCCTGGCATTCCCCTACACTGAGGCATCAAGCCTCAGAGGACCAAAGGCCTCTCCTCCCATTGGTGCCCAACAAGGTCATCTTCTGCTACATATACGGGTGGAGCCATGGATCGCTCCATGTGTATTCTTTGGTTGGTGGTTAAGTCGCTGGGAACTTTTAAAAAGAAGTAATGACATTTTACCTTTTAAAATAAAATCTTCAAGATTTAAAAATATATGGGGCTACAGAGATTTGTTCAGTGGTCAAGAACACTTACTACTCTCAGATTTCAGTTCCCAGCACCCACATTGAGGAGCTGTCAATCTCTAACTCTAGCTTCAGATTTAATGTCCACTACTGTCCTCCAGTGGCACCCACACTAAAAAGGCATACATTCAAACAGACACATACACATAGGCACACCACAGTATTTAGCTCACATAGCTAAAAATAAATATTTAAAAATTCAAAATACAAATGTTTTTATTGTAGCCCCCAATAAGTGAAAGTGTAACCAAATTCTATAAGTTCTGTTCTGTTTTACAGAGAAAAGTATCAAGGAAGGCATCTTAAAACTCAAAGAAGAACCATCTAAAATACTGTCTGGGAATAAGTTTCAAGACCGATGTGTTGTTTTACGAGATGGACATCTCTTTATTTACAAGGATCCAAAGGTAGTTGGATAAGCAGGATTGGTGCATGGAAGTTATTGCTTTGCTTTGGTGTTTATATCTTCATCTGACACTAGTAGCAACCATCCCTCTTCAGAATAGTGCCTGCTGGTGATTTCCTATAACAACAAAAACCCAGTAACTAAGTCCAGATCCCTGTGGCCTTCCTAGGAACCCCAGTTTTTTGTTTGAAGGAAAATCACATCATCACTGAAGAGACTTTCAGTGCATTAACATAAACCATCATATAAATTAGCATCATAGCCAACAGAATTAAGAGAAAAAAATGTTATATTCTAAAGACAAAAGAGACGCTTTGGGTAAAGTAATGGAGACTTAATGAAGAGTGGTCTAAAAAAAAAAGACAAAACCTGAAGTCTGTAATGAAGGTTAACATCTTCCTTATACATTTGAATAAATCCTTCAGTGTCACACTTACTGGCTTCTACATATTATTCCCTCTAAGTACTGAGTTTTATTGAAGAAATGCAAAGTAGTGATGAGAACAAGAGATTTTAAAAGAGAGTTAAATAAATAATATAGCTATAAAATACTAAATTTGCCATAAGAAAAATCGCATCTCTGTTAAGAGTTAGTGGTGTGAATAAGTAATGTAACATCTCTGCTTCTCTTAAGAATGTGATGATTGTATTATGAGTCCTATATACTAATCATGTTAATGTTTAAATAGAGTATGTTTAAGAGCCAGTTTTGAAACATGAAACATGTAAATATATCATCATAAAAGTATGGTTCCAAAGATACCCCTAAGAATAAGATTAGATAAGTTGCAGAATGAACAAAATATTCAATATTTATAGAAATATACAATATTTCTATCTAAAAAATCAAAATTGTTAATCTGGATAATAATTGAGCAGATACTACATGAAGGAAGCTTTAGAAATGTTTCACGAGCCACTAAACTGAATGTGTTCAACATCGTTAGTCATCATGAAATTATTAGTGTACCATTCTACAAACCACTTGCTTTGATGAAATCATGTGAGACAACTCCAATTTGGAGAAGGATGTTGAATAACTTGAGTGCTGATAGTTTGTGAAAGGATGGAATCCTAATATTATGCAGGATTCTTTAACAGTTTCTGACTAAAGTTATTCATCTACCTGCAAATAACAACTCCCAAGCACTAGTAAATGAAGTGGCAGCTTTATTTACAGAAGTGTCCATAAACGGAATAATATAGATAGAATACTGCTACTCAGATTTCTAGTACCTGTCTCAACAATAAATTATTGAAATATAACAATCACTATAGAGCCATATCACAACCATTTGTTTCACTCTATGGTGAAAGAACTCAGAAAAGATTTGTTTGGCTTGGGGGGAATAATAGCCAGCTGTAGAGTTCCCAGGAGCAGTAAGAATTTGAAGTGAGAAGCCTTCCCTGTCTTCTTATTGCATCTGACACACTTGAAAAGGAGCCTGCCTAATCTCACATACTTGTTTTGTGTGTGTGTTTTCTGTGCAGAGGAGAACTAACCTTTTGAGAAATCACCTACATGTTTTGAGTTGTATGAGTGAGTTTTAAGGTTCTTGAAACTTAGATCTATTTCTGTGAAAATCAAGTGATTACAGGCAATTATTTTAGTGATGTAAAGTACAACCTTGTTAACTTTGTCTACTTTTCTGTAGTGAGTGAGAATAAACCACACAACTTATTCTGGTTGACTTGGTCATTGATCTTCCATACTTGTAACATGTTGGTACAGGGTTATGTTTTCTGTTGGATGCCATCCTAATGGTATGAATAATCAAGTGAATATTTTGTCCAATCAAGGCCCTTATTCCAACAGAAGGCCCATTATTATTTTCAGTAGTAGAAAGAACAGAATAATGGCCACAGTATCCCCAAACAACAGTAAGTAGTGTGAGTATTGTCTGGCAGCACATTATGTGGCCATTGGCTAGCTTGTTTTCATCTTTCTAAAAGCTCCCTGGAATTGGAACTATTACTACTCCTTCATGGCACATGAAGAAATTGAGTCAAAATGATTTCATATAACTAACCAGAGACTAACCAATAAGCTTTGAAGAAAGAGTCCATTCCTACAATGAGATTTCAAAGGCTCTATGCAGAGATTTCCTAGGGGCAATAAATTAATAATACTTTAGCTTAGTAGTTTGACTGACAATTTATTGGAAGATAATTGGGTCTTTTCATCTGGGTAATACCAAGTATGCTTAAAGATGATCCAGTGGGGCTTAGAGAGATAAGTGTAACAGTTCAGAGCACTGACATTTACAAAGGACCCTGGTTTGATTCCCAGCACTAACAAGGCATTTGCAACCATCTCTATCTCCAGTCTGAGGGCAGCAGAAGCTCTCATCTGGTATAGATGGGTGCTGAGCACTCACATATGAGACGAATATATATGTAGGATTATCTGCAATATCATATAAACACCCAGGATTTTAAATCATGGAGACCATAGTTATAGAATTTTAGTCTAATTATTAAATGTAAAAATTTGGTTCTCGGACAGTTTTCAGTAATATATGTACCCTATATGCATTTAGAAAGTAATTTCCTGCAAAGGATGTAGAAATTATAAACTGAGAAGTATTTTTAAAGCAACTGTTAATTAGAAAAAATTTATGAATGTTCATTAACAACAAATTAGGATAATACACAAGGAAGATTGATTTCATTTTCACAGGCTTTTCCCTACACAGAAAATGTTAATTAAAATGTGCTCATAACTGATTTACATAAAAGGTGAGAGGTTTCAAAGAATATTGCCATTACTCTCTTAATGGTGTGGAAAAAAAGCAAATGGGGGGAGGGGTAATCCTGAACAGTTGCATGAACTAATAAGCAAACTCCTTTTAGCTGTGGGATAATTCTGAGGCTCACTTATTCAAATGACGTAGTTAAGAACTTCACTTTGAAATATAGTAACTCAAGCAATACGTTGTAGATTTCATGGAAGTTTAATTTGTGTAACTTTCTGAGGCCTCATGAGAGAGACGGAGACAGAGAGATTTGTAAACTGAGAATTACTTTTGTAGAACTTTCCATTGGGAACTTTGTGGTTCCTTATGCCACGATCTCATTGAACTTGAACACAGAAAGACTTATGTTTCCTAGCTACTGATTTGCCTTTCTAGTCATGACTTTACTGTGATATAAAGTGATAAGCTTGAATGGCAGAAGTGGCATAGGGGATTTCTTTCCTTATGGGCAGCCTGAGGCATGCAGATGCCCTCATTGGCATTCCATTGGAATTGCTGCCTTAGCCCAGCATGGTGTCCTGAAGCAGGGATTAACCACCTAACCTGCCAGGGAGGGTGTTAGCCTCAGTTGTAGTATGATTTAATCTCACATCAAAGGTAACCAGAAAGTTCCTTTTAGCATGCAGGCTTAGTGAACAGCTTTCTGCTTCTTGGATAGAGTCTATCGAGAGAAATTCAAAGGCCATGCCTTAAGATCACACAAAAGGCATTCATGGTTTTTTTTTTTTTTTTTTTTTAATGTTTCTTCCTTAAAATTCAACAAATTGGGGCTTGAGAGATGGCTCAGTAGTTAAGAGCGCTTCTAGAGGTCCTGAGTTCAATTCCCAGCAACCATATGGTGGGGCACATCTGTATGGGGTTTGGTGACCTGGTGTGTCTGAGGACAGCGACAGTGTACTCATATACATAAATGATTCTTAAAAATAATTCAACAGGTTACCAAGTCATAAGAACAATATCAAAAATCATTTTTCCATTGTACTTAGAAGAAACAGTGTGTCAAGTATTTTAAATGCCCTTAGCAAAAAATAGAAGCAAATCCAAAGGAAACTATAGAACTTCACTGATAAAATTTGTGTAATCTTACTGATATTGATTTCTAACCTCACAGTTGTTGTTTTAGAACTGTACGAACATGATACTTTATCTCAAAAGGAAAATAGATAAGAATAATAGCAAATACTTTTTGGAATAAGTAAACAAAATATTTTTTCAATTATTAAGATGTGTAACACATCAGAAAAATCTTTTAAAAAAATGCAACTTAATATAAAAGTAAGTGTAGAGGAATGGCTCAGTATAAGAATTCTGTATCCAGACCTATATATTTAGAAATATGTCACATAAATTGCAAGTATTAACTATGGGCATTTGTTAAATTAATTGCAGTAAAATAATTGTCAACAAAAATATAGAATTTTAATTTTCACATATATTGAATCTAAAATATCTCAGGTTAACAAAATAACTAAATAATTTAAAATAGTAACTATCAAAATTCACAAGACCATGAAAATAAGTTCCTGTCAATTGTACTGGAATATCTTATGTTAAAGGAAATTTAAGAATGGGTAAACACACACGGTGTTGTGGTACATTTCTGTAATTCTACTGTCAGGAGACCCTGGTACAGCAAAGCTTCCCTTTCAGACCACAGATTAGATGCAAACCACACCCCACCATCTGTTTTTAGAGAGAATTTTTAAAAATTAAACGGGGAAGAAAAGTTAAAGTAGTTGTGGGTGGAGGGGCTGCAAATGTCCTTTCAGATGTAACATTTAAGAAGAGAAAAAGAGGATAGATGTATTAGAATAGGCAAGGATGCATCATCTATTTTAATTGGTCATGTTAATTAGGTGAACCAAAGGAGGCCTTTGATTGGTGGACTTCAATACTGAGATATCTAGACTATGGTAATCAGCCTCAGAAGGAGGAATTAGCCAAATAATGGGGAGAAGAGTGAGGCTTTCCAGGGCCACAGGGAAAGTTTCCTGAGACCATTCATCTAGCCCTTGAGAAATGAGAACAAGGTTATGCTGTGCTGTATAGTAAGTTTAGAGTTTGAGGCCACATGAGAACTGTTTTCAAATACTTAGTCTATTTGACTTTATAAAAGAGCAAAATTAAAGCCAACTGCAGTTCAAATCAAACATTCTGTCCAAAAGAGACCTTATTTCCATGCAAATATATTAAGTGTTAATAAAAAGAAATAGGCAAAGATATGGACATACATTGTTAGAAATAAAATCTTTGTCTTAATTAGATTATAAGAACATATTATTCATAATTTGTCTGTTACTGTTAGTGGCCTGAAAGGGAAGTTAATTAATGAAATGTGTGGGCATATATCTTCACTGAAAATAAGAAAGTTACCACTATGCAGATCTAAATTCTCCATGCAAATCCCAGGGCTCCTTCACTATCAGAGGCCACTTATCACAAGGAAGGAAGTGAGTCCTCACTTCCTTGCTACTTTTTCTCTAAGTATTTCCTCTGAGTACTCCGGCTCCCACCCATTGAAATCAGCTCTTAACATTATAAGCATAGGTCCTACTTTTTACTTTTCAAGTTTAATGAGCTATAAAGTGTTGGCATCACAGTAACACTTTAATATATAACACATAGGTGAGCTACATAGTTGAACTTTTATGAATTTCTCTGGGGTTCTAGCAAATGGTTATATCAGGATTTGTATAGGGTGTTCTATATTTATACAGTAGCTGCGACTGTGAACTCATTTTATATCAATCACTGGACTACCCTTGATAGGCATTGTTGTTGTTGTTGTTGTTGTTGTTGTTGTTGTTGTTGTTGTTGTTGTTTAACCTTTACAATAACTTTTCACAATAACACTCTGCTGTCTTCTTCAGTCGCCCCTAGCTGTGACTCATATAATCTCTTCTCTCCTCTTCTGCAAGCAATTTTTTTAACAGCTTTCAGATACTTATTTAAATAAAGATACATCTGTCCAAAGGGCTTTGGAGAACATGGAAATGATCCAGAGACAGCATAAATTCCTTTGATAATGTATCTTAAGTTATTCTTGATAATTTTCACCAGTCTAACTACTTAGAATAGTTTATCATGTATCCTTGTATGTATGTAAATGGTCTGTTTTTCCCAATTGTAAAATTTATATTGCATAAAATTGTCTTTATTTTTATTAGTACTTTATTAATCATTTTATTCATTTACATTTCACCCTCTTTACATTCAGTGATAAAATCTGACCCATATTTGTGTCAATTATGTTCTACTTAAATTTATTTATTTGGTCATATTATAATCAAATCAGTCTTTATTTGCTAAAACTTGTAGTATACTCATAAACATGGCACAAAATAAAGAATTCTGAATGAAGTCATTAATGTTTACAGAAATATTAATAAAATTTAAAATCTACTTAATTACAGGTTATATGTTCTTTCCTTACAGAGCACCAAACATGAAAAGATGTTTCCTCTTAGGTTGATGAAGTTTTATCTTGGTGTCAAGAAGAAAATGAAGCCCCCAACCAGGTAAGTCTAAAAAGGAAAGAATGGTGAACAAGGAAAACAAAACAGGAATTAAATTCATTGATGGAGGGCTTAGGGCTGAGTAGCATTAATGTAACGCCTGTAAGTCTTGAAGGCCTTCAAGAACCTGGAGTCCTAGGGTGGGTTGCTTGGCTTTGTGAGACTATGAGAGAAATTATTTCCCCATGGAGAAATAGGTCAAACTCCTTAGCAACTATCTTCTGCCCTGGATGAGTCAGGAAATCCTTAGGAGACTTCAGCAACTTCAGAACATGGGTTCCTTGGCCTCCGATTCTTTGATAGGACACAGCAATGTCTGGGGTATAGGGAATGGTCCAAGCATACTAAATAAACACAAGAAATCAAAACTGCCCTTCAATTTTCTGTTACTTAGAATATGTGATCCTGGCTTTGCAGTTTGCTCTTTAGTTGAGCTAAATTTGGAATTAACATTATACCATTTACGACATGTACTCTCTAAAATGTTAGGTTTTTTAAAAAAATATTTGACAAACCTTATATTCAATTTATACCATAATTTGTTACCACATCCATTTTATTTAGCTAAATGATACTTTTACAGTATTCCAGAAAACTCTTTAATAACCTGTGATTCTCAGATTGCATTATTGAAAAATTGTCTTACTTTAGCCTCCATGTTTAACTTTTCAACTGAAGTCACTGTATAACACATGCACATGTACACATACCTGATTTCAGCCATTCCATAGATATTTTTCAATAATGTATTCATCATTTATGTGTTGCTATAAAATTCCTGAGACAGGCTATTAACACTAGCACAAAGTTTATTAATACACAAAATAAAAACATTAATGATTAAGTTTTACAGGCTCAGGGACTTGGTAATGTTAAAGGGTAAGTTCCTTCAAGGGGAATTCTCGAGCTGTCTCATACTGTAACATGTCAGTGGCAGGAATCTAACATATTGTTTGTGTTCTCTGTATGATACAGTTGGGGATTGACAGCCTGTTCTGAAAAACACCACTGGTAAGTTAATAACAGACTTTTGATTTCATATAATATTTATAACTTTGACTAAACAATGACATCATGGCATAGGCAGAATTGCAGGCAAGAAAAAGTAATGAAACTTATGTGACATTCAGTTAATGGCCCTTATTCATCCTTGTCAATGAAACTACATCTGATTTCCTCAAAAGATAGTAGATGGTAGTGGAAACCAACTTTTAGGAGATAAATAGGCAAAAATAAGGGCTTGTTTGTTTCTTTGTTTATTTAAGATAACACTTGTCTATGTTAAAACTTAAAAAAAAAATCTATATCCTGATTTTAAATATGTTTTCTCCATATTCTTTTCCCACTATATCCCTTCTCCTGCCTGTCTCCCAGAACACACTGAAAGCCTGCTTCCCACTCACCTCCTGTCTAAACAGTCCTCAGATCACATTAGGTTGGATAGTTTCTCATACCTTCTTCACACCAATGCTGGGGCCCAGGGCTTCTATCTGTCTGGTTTATGGGGAATCTCTTTGTTCCTTCCATTTCTGATTCTGCTTTGGATTTCTCCTGTGCTCTTGACACAAACACTAACGACTTTTGTCTGGTAAACACAATTCTTTTCTGCTTTCAGACCTTATTATAAATCCTGTACAGAAAAGTTTGCAGAATCCTTGCCTTCATCAACCTCAGTTTTTCCAGTTTTCTTTTATACTTAAAGATAGAATGGGCACTAGACTTTGATTTGCTGCTGCTTGTCTTCCAGTGTGTTATATAAGGTTGCTCTGGGATCATGCTTTCATGATACATTCTGCTTCCTTCCTCCTGACCTCCATTCACTCCTGATGAACCAACAAAATCAAGTATCATTCATTCAAACCATAACCTCACTGCACACACTTACCTACAATCCTGATTAATTGCCATACATTTATGTTTGCATAAATAGATGATCTCACCTTTGCCTGCTGATAAAAAAATGACAGGATCTTAGCAAGACTAATGAAAAACATAACAGATTTTAGAAATGCCATTTTTTTCCTATTTTTTCAAATAAAATGTGATTTTACTTATTAGTTATAAGTCCAGGAATTGGGGTTGGGGATTTAGCTCAGTGGTAGAGCGCTTGCCTAGGAAGCGCAAGGCCCTGGGTTCGGTCGCCAGCTCCGAAAAAAAAGAACCAAAAAATAAAAAAATAAATAAATAAATAAAAAATAAGTCCAGGAATGTGAAGAGTTAAAAAGAGTTAGAAAGCAACCTCCTCTCACCATCTCCAGACTCCCTGTATGTGCATCTGCTGTTTCTGTGGGGGTTTTTTTTTTTTGTTTGTTTGTTTTTTCCCTACAGCCTGCCTCTTTCTCTTACTGTGCAATGAATTTGTTTGCATGGCCAGCTTCCCTAATGTACTATGCAAAGATTGAGAGCAAAAGCTACTTTATTTAGGGTTTTAGTAAAACATTACTGAGTGAGTGCCAACAGATATATAGTGATATTTATCTGACGAGACCATATCTAAGCCTTAAAAAAAACCAAAAACCTGCCACTCAATGAATGCACACATATGTTCCACTCAGAGTGTCTGGAAAAAGATGTTTTACCGTCATGTGCCTGACAACACCAAATAACACTGACTTTGCTTTTGAAAAATATTGCTGATCATTGTGCAGCATGCCAATTTGATGTTTACTTCCCAGAAGACTGAAACTCCTGCTGATATAGGCTGAGTTTGATTTCATTAAATCACAAGTTTGGAAGAGTTCAGAGATATTTCTAACTATTAAATTACTAACCAAGGTGTGGACGAGCAATGGTCTTTTCCAAGTACTTATTATATAAACTATGTTTGTAGGCACCTATGTTGTGACAGTTTACAAGCCCAGATGGAGTGGATGGCCAGTATCTTTATTGCTCAGGTATGGTATATATGATAACCATCTAATCTACTGCAAGCTGTGTTGAAAGGAAATGCCAGTGTTCTTGTAATTTTTACTGTAAGTTTTGTTTTTGATATATACAATTGATACACTTTCACTTGCATGTATTCTTTTTACATATACAAAAATCCAGATTTTTTTCCATTACTCTTTGAGAGACTATTGACTGTCCAGGCTTCTTATCCTGCCAGCCCAGTGACCCTGTGGCTTAGGAAGAGTGTTCTGATTCAGATTGTAGCTGTGGCTTAGCTCTCACTACTCCGCAATGGCACGAAGAGCCACGTACGGAAGCATACACTCTGCCTTCTCTTCCATCCTTCCTCCTCTGCCATTGCATTGGAATTCATGGCTAATGAATGAGTTGTCACTATTACTATTCAGATTCTTTTGCAATTCTTACAATGAAGTTAACTCATTCTCTAATCATCTTCTTCTTCCTTCTCCTCCTCCCCTCCTCCTCCTCTTCTTCCTCCTCATCTTCTTCTTCTTCTTGAGGTGTCATCACAATCCATTCATCTCACAAGTCTCCTAAAGCTCTCTCTGAGGAAAGCTATGAGAAAAAGAAGGTGTGTGAGCCCCTCTGGGAGATTAAAACAAGGAAGGACATAGTTTCAGTGGTTATAACTGGAAAATTATATTTTTTTGAGCCAGGACTATACAGTGAAAGGTAGCCACAGAAGGCAGCTCTGTGGGAGAAGGTATCTGCCCAGGTTTAAGTGGGGACAATGTGGAAAACATAAAGAATGAGGAGATTTTTAACACAAATTATTATTTTTTAGTTCATGGGTTGTTTAAATTGATAGAAGTAATAGAATTCGAAGAATGCTAATTTTTGTGTTTGTTTGGAAAAAGACTTTTATTTCTTCCAATTGATGAGGGATTGATTTTTTTCAATTTCAAATAAATTTCTTTCATAAGAATATATATGCAGCTACTTTTCTGTTTTCTGAGGCATCCTGCTTTATATTAAAAATAAATACTCTTGGGGCTGGAGAGATGGCTCAGCGGTTAAGAGCACCTGACTGCTCTTCCAGAGGTCCTGAGTTCAATTCCCAGCAACCACATGAGGGCTCACAACCATCTGTAAAGAGATCGGATGCCCTCTTCTGGTGTATCTGAAGACAGCTACAGTGTACTTATATATAATAAATGAATAAATAAATCTTTAAAAAAAATACTCTTGTAAGGTACCATGTCTATGAGATTAGCTTCTTTCTGCCCCTTGTCCATATGTACCTTCTACCAAGCTCACTGAGTGCCTCATGGAGAGGCAGAGTAGCTCAGTCTCCAAGTACTGAATTAGTAAATTGTAATTTTATAATACTTTGAAATCTTAATACTTCATAATTTTGCCACATTTGGAATGATGATTTTATAATAGGTTCATATTTTTAAGTGAGTAAAAATTTGACACTTCATATGAAACTTGAGGGTGTAATTAAACTCAAGAGTAGGTGTGCCTTTTGCTGATAACCTGTTTTTCAGTGTATGTTTCTTGTGCGTTCTCCCCTCCTTTTTTTTTTTCCTCTAAATTAAGAAACCTAATTTTTAGGAGCTACAAAATTGGTCTTTTTACAGAATGTTACTAGAGATGTAGAAGAAAGAGTTCTATTCAGACCAAATGGAGGTTGAGATATCTGTGAGGTATATAAATGAACACGTTGAGTTGTAACTTAGACTTTAAAAATCTAGGCAACAGTTTGAGGTTGAAATATGTATATGAGGCAAGTTGGGTTTTGGATTGCGTTAAAAGCATAGAAAAGAATGACATGTTCAAATAAACAAACAAATAACCCCTCCCCAACAAAACAAAACAAAAATATAGGAAGGGAAAGCAGAGAACTCATTAGTTTCCACTAAGCTGCTCCGTACTTGGGCGATCAAGCCAACTTGATAAAAGAACAGAACCCAAAACACCAATAAATAGAAACCATGAGACAGAGTGACAATAGCAGACACAGGTAGAGGTAATGAGCTAATGTCTAGTGTGATTAGTGAGACCAACAGAGATCTGGTGACTCAAAAACAGTATATATTTTTCCACATAAGCTAATGGAGATAATTCAATAGCTAGAAGAGTGATACAGGTCATGGCTGGACACAAGGAAGCACTGTTATTCATCATTGTTCAAAGGCATTATACATAGGAGAGAGTGATACAAATATTTTTCCTCCAATGATTGAGGACAGGGCAATTAAATGCTTGCCTACTGAACAATTAAAGGTTACTAGCAATCAGAACAATTGCTGACTGCAAAGAAAAGAGAGTGTATGGCTACAGATGCAGAGAAACTAGTAAATCTTGCAATGGAAAGTCATATATTTAAGTAATAATGATATTTTAAAATTAAATCAGTGAGGTTACCACTGTGATACAGGAAAAGTTGTTAGAGGTATCAAGGTGGAAGAGAAAGTGAAAAGTAATATGCATGTAATGAGGAGTCCATTTTCCCTAGGGCAGTATTTGCTAATCAAAACAAGTTTAAGGCTAACTTTAACATGAAGCAAATCTGCAGAACAATCCTGTGTATTTGTACTCCCATCAAATAGCAGCTACCATAGAAAAGATCAAATTATAATGAAGTTCAGGGCTTTGAAGAAATAAATGTAATCAAAGGAGAAGTAGTATATTTGTTGAGCATAATTATATGTGGATTTGCTAAATTACTATGAGATCTAAACCAGGGTCTGAAGGACAGGAAACAGGGAAACTTACAAGAATAATGGTGGTGAATTGATTCAAGGGTCAAGAGTCAGAAGAATATCAAAAGTCAGTGAAATTAAGTAAGCATGGTAGATAGAACTAGGTGAGAAAGTGAGAGGCAAAGTGATTTCCAGTGAGATCATTGATCATGAGTAACCATTGCCTCCCAACGTGATGCTTACAAATGTTAAATAACAACATTCACTTAAACCTGGAAGCTCCTGCCCTCCCTAATCTCATATACAGCATATCTACTATACTTCCAGGATTTTAAAACATAATTTACAAAATTATCAAGATCCTTCTCTGTATTCTCTCAGCCTTATTGTTGAGATATCCCAATTATATAATATCAAAGGTATTTAACTATGTTTTGGGACCATGACATAAGAGTAAAACATTTTTAATGATTAAATATTATGTAATCTCTTATGATTAGCTTTTATGAATTGAGGTTAATACTACTCTAACTTTTTCTTTTATTGGATATTTTTATTTAAATTTCAAATGTTCTTCCCTTACCCAGTTTGCCTGACATAAGTCCCCCATCCCATCCAACTTCCCTTTTCTATAAGGGTGTTCCCCTTTCATCTACCCCACTTCCTGCCCCTGACATTCCCCTACTCTGGAGCTACAACCTAGGAAGGACCAGGGGGTTCTCCTTCCATTGGTGCCCAAAAAGGCCATCCTCTGCTACATATGCAGCAGGAGCCAAGGGTCTGTCCATGTGTACACTTTGGGTAGTGGTTTAGTACCTGGGAGCTCTCGTTGTTTGGAATTCTTGTTCTTATGGGGTTACAGGCCCCTTCAGTTCTTTCAATCCTTTGTCTTAATTCCTGCAATGGGATTCAATAGTTTGCTGCTAGCATTCACCTCTATATTTGACATCATCTGGCTGTGTCTCTCAGGAGACATCTATATCCAGTTCCTGTCAGCATGCACTTCTTAGCTTCATCAATCTTATCTAGTTTTGGTGGCTGTGTATATATGGGACACATGTGGGACAGGTTCTGAATGGCCATTCCTTCAGTCTCTGTTTCAAACTTTGCCTCCATATCCCCTCCTATGAATATTTTTGTTTCCCCTTTTAAGAAGGAATGAAGAATCTGCACTATGGTCATCCTTCTTCTTCTTGAGCTTCATGTGGTCTGTGGATTGTATCTTGGGTAATTTGAGCTTTTGGGCTAATATCCACTTATCAATGAGTGCATGCCATGTGTGTTTTTCTGTGATTGGGTTACCTCACTCAGGATGATATTTTCCAGTTCCATCCATTTGCCTATAAATTTCATGAAGTCATTGTTTTTGATAGCTGAGTAATACTCCATTGTGTAGATGTACCACATTTTCTGCATCCATTCCTCTGTTGAAGGGCATCTGGGTTCATTCCAGCTTCTGACTATTATATAAGACTGCTATGAACATAGTGGAACATGTGTCTTTGCTGTATGTTGGAGTATCTTATGGGTATATGCCCAGGAGAGGCATAGTTGGGTCTTCAGTTAGTGCAATGTCCAGTTTTCGG
Organism: Rattus rattus; assembly: GCF_011064425.1. Classification (NCBI taxonomy): domain Eukaryota; kingdom Metazoa; phylum Chordata; class Mammalia; order Rodentia; family Muridae; genus Rattus; species Rattus rattus. The sequence goes on along the minus strand of NC_046164.1, from coordinate 42,944,068 downwards.
GGGAAACTCCAGACTGATTTCCAGAGTGGTTGTACCAGTTTTCAATCCCACCAACAATGGAGGAGTGTTCCTCTATCTCCACATCCTCGACAGCATCTGTTGTCACCTGAGTTTTTTATCTTAGCCATTCTGACTAGTGTGGGGTGGAATCTCAAGGTTGTTTTGATTTGCATTTCCCTGATGTCTAAGGATGTTGAACATTTCTTTAGGTACTTCTCAGCCATTCAATATTCCTCAGCTGAGAAGTCTTTGTTTAGCTCTGTACCTCAGTTTTTTATAGGATTATTTGGCTCTCTGGAGTCTAACTTCTTGAGTTCTTTGTATAGTTTGGATATTAGTCATCTGTCAGATTGGTAAAGAACTTTTCCCAATCTGTTGGCAGTACAATATATTGGGCAAAGAGTAAATATTTGTAGACATAAATTATTTGCTGTAGGGGTTGGGGATTTAGCTCAGTGGTAGAGCGCTTGCCTAGGAAGCGCAAGGCCCTGGGTTCGGTCCCCAGCTCCGGAAAAAAAAAAAAAAATTATTTGCTGTATAACAATATGCTAAAATCCTAACTACAGATAAATATTTGCTAACGCTAACATATCTTAAAATTTGAGCAAAATTAAGAGTGAGGTTTTACTTACATTAGTTACCATTTGGTTTTAACTCATCAAACATCTGCAAACTCATTTTAGTTTGTTACTTGGTGGAGTTTTTTGCATGTGATTTATTTATTTATTTATTTATTTATTTATTTATCTATTTATTTAATACATTGCTGTCTGGAAATCAATTTGCCTTTCTCTTCTTTTAAAATGCTAATGTATTTGTCTCTCAAGGATTAAACACTCAAACGCTTACATTTTTACCTTTGGGTCCTTATCCATATGGCAAAGTTAAGTTTTCTGGGCATGAATATGATGGTTTGGTGGACTAGAATCACAGTCAATAATTTGAGGACAAAATTACCATCCTCTCTGTTATAGAGTGATTTTCAGTGTAAATATGTGTGTAAAAGGGGGTAACGTTTCTTTGAAATTCAATTAGATGAAAAAGTAACATTTTTCAAAAGGTCATGAAATAAGGCTAATTTTTCAGCTAGTCATGCCTTAGGTCAATTTGGGATATAAAAGACCAAGTTATTTTCACATTAAGAGATATGAAATCACCTTTGATATGGGCAGGAAATAAGTGTTTACTTACTTTGATTACAGGGCCTAGAAAATAGAGACAAATGCATTTTGTTTTGTTTTACAAGAGACTTACTATTTTCCTCCAATATTTTCTACCATTTGCTTTGATAAGAAGTGCTGAAGGCATGTGTTTGAAACCTAGAAATTGAACTGAGACCTCAAAGCTCAGTTCACTTAAGTGTTTCACATCCTGAAGCCATGTGTCTGACAGAGTCAATGTCGAAGTAATTACAAATAGGATTCTCCCAGAAAGTAGATGATTTGGTGTGGCTATGGGGGCATGATACATAATGAAATCACATACCAATGGCACTAAACTGTGTTTCCACAGCATGAAAATGATATATGGCCACCAGCTGGAAAGGAACGAAAACGTTCAATAACCAAAAATCCCAAGATTGGAGGTTTACCTCTGATTCCTATCCAACATGAGAAAAATGCAACTCAGGCCCGTAAGAATATTGAGGTTGGTTATAATTTTGTTTTCCTTATTGTTGCCTCTAGGACAGCGTCATATGGCTGGGGATATTAATTACATCACTGGCTTCAGAAGTAGTTGCAATCACTCTGCAAAACTCAGTAATATCTGTACTCCATGAAGAGAATGGTGTCAGTACCCTCTGCCACTTGTTTTAATACCACTAACCACTTGGTTATGTATACCTGACACCACTTACAGTCTCTAAAGTTGCCAAGCAATTTAACATATTTATATAGAAACCCTGGTTGCAAAGCCAGTCTCAAGTCAATTTCATCAAACCACTTATAATATCCTTTGAGTGAATGTGGAACAAAAGATGCCCAGGTTCTGTCACAGACACACAGGTCTAGTGTCACAATCATAATCCAGACTTGGAAACCTGGAGTGTTTTAGAAATACCACAAAATAATCTTTGAATATCAATATGAATTATTTGACATTTTTTAGAAATGCCACTATTCTTTATCATCTTGTGGTATGGAAGAACATAAATAGTGTCAATCTTGATCTGAAAAAAGGTTTCTGGAGAAAGAACCTACTCTACTCCTTACTCTCCGAACTTACACTGGGAATGACCTTTGGCATAGTATAGTACCTTAACTGGATTTCTCAAAGACAGAACCAAACACAACAAAACAAAAAACAACCAATGTAAAAAGTGATAGAGATTATATAATTTTGGGTAAGATGTTGGAATCATTCTTTATAAATATAAAGTACTTTTTTTATTCCCCTATCATACACATAAAATTTTTAAATTAATTTATTATTTTATTTATTTACATTTCAAATGTTGTCCCTCTTCTCATTGGTCTCCCCTCCATAAACCCTATCCCATGCTCCCTCCCCTTTTCCTCTAACAGGGCCCCGACTCACCTACCCACTCCCACCTCATCCCTCTATAACCCCTTACACTGGAGTAACAAGCCTTCTCAGGACCAAGGGCCTCCCCTCCCATTGATGCCAGATAAGGCAATCCTCTCTTACATATGTAGCTGGAGTCATGGAGCCATCCATGTATAGTCTTTGGTTGGTGATTTAGTACTTCTGAAAAGCTAAATACAGTGTAGTGGGTACATCTTGTATATGTTTTTTTTTTTTTTTTAATGCCAGAGTATACTTGACTGATGGCCTATTCATCTTGCCTAATTGATATAATAAGAGAAAAACTAAGTTTCTAATAAACTATGATTGTAACTCAGTTCATTTTGTACCTACAGATTTTGACAATAATGTACTCTGTAGGGTTTTGGGCTCCTGACAGTATCCTGGGATAAACAGAGGAACAAGGAAAAAATAAAATTTTATAATAAAAGTACATTAACCAGTATCAGCTACAGATAAATAAATCTACAACTTCTTTTCTAATCATAAAAGCACAATTTTAAGCATCAACTTTAATATGCCTAAAATTTAAAGAAAGAAAGTTGACTGGATAATCAGAGCAAGTATTATATGGAGGAAACCTGCTGTTTAAACATGTTGAGAGAAAAATAAACCAGGAAAACAACTTTAACAGATTTCTCAACAACACTTCTTCTCAATTTCTTTACTATGACGATATAGAATGTGACCCTAAAATCAGGGGATGTAACTCTGAGACAAGAACACAAATCCAGACATCCAGTGATCCAAAGGGTATCAATGGAACTTCCATTCCCACCTACTGGGAGAGGGAAAATCAGCCTTCTCCAGTGGAATTACACTGGGAAAATCAACCTCTCTAAGGCCATATCTCATGTTCAGAAGTAGTTGACCAGCAAATAAAGGATTCCACAGTTTTGTCTTTGTTTTTTTTTTTTTTTTTTGGTTCATTTTGGGACTTCTGCTTTTGTTTTGTATGTGCTTTAATTTTTCAATATTTTAAAATATGTAAAATATTTGCTGCTTTTTTGTTTTGTTTTGGGGTGATGTATTTCCTAGTTTGGGGGCATGTTGTTATATTGAGTTTTTGGATTTTTTTTTTTTTAAAGAACTTAAAATTGCATGTTAAAGAGAAGGAAACTTATCTGGATAAACTCAGGTTGGGAGAATGTGATCAAAATATATTTAAGTTTAAAAAGTTATATAATTAAAAAATATAGTTATTAAAGGAAGTAAATAAATCTACTACTGCAGGCTGCTATAAGGTGAAGGAAAATCAGAGCCTCCATTATAGAAATACAATGAACTAGGATGAAAATCATCAGCTCTTTGCTCAATGCATTTTCTAAGTATCAAGTATTATCAAGTATCTCAAATACCATTTACCTGTTTTCCTGAACTCGTAGATGGCAAGAGCAGAACTTGAAAGACTGCGGCTGAGTGAAAGGCATGACCGAGACTTTACAGACTCCAGCTTAAAAGACAGAGCTTCCATCATAGGCTACTGCTTGGAGCACAAAGATGAGAAACTTCGAAATCGTGCCAGAAAACATCGCAGTTTCAACTGTCTGGAGGACACAGAGGCAGAGGTCCCGCCTGGCCTCCCAAAGGGTTATAAAGGTCTAAAGACAGTGAAGAAGACAGAGGACAGAAACAGCAAAGCCACATTAGAACCCAATAATAAGCTGCCATCGAAGGTCATTGAGGAACTTAGTGTGGTTCTCCAGAGGTCAAGATCCCATCCTAAAGAGTTACCAGATGAGCAAACGTTATAGAAAGAGATAAAATAGATCATCGCACAAGTTATTTTTTTTAACATTGTATACACTGTGTGCAAAACAAATCAAACTGTAATTCTTGAGTTTCTATATCTAGTATGAATTTGTCTGTATTTAAGCAATTTGTTTATCTATACTGAAGCACTGAAAGAGCATTTTAAAATATGTATATATGTGGTTACCTGTAAGATCAACTTTATTTTGGTCTGGAAACTTGAAAAGTTCAACCATATTAACTTTATAAAGTCTTTGAGTCACTCTAAGTGACCAGCTCTTTGAAAGTAGATGTGTTAAGTGGGTTAATTTATGATCAGAAATCTGTACTTTATTGTATAAAATGCTGTGTTTATGAATCCTATGAATTTGTATCATAATTTGCACTTTGAGATGCTTGTAAGTTAAGTTGTCATGTGGTTTTAGGTTAATATAGGGTCCATCTTAGGGAAAGAAAAGGGAAGGTAGTTCCAAAAGGGAAAGATACTGCAATGGCTGCTTAACAAACATTGGGAAGAAAGGCAAGAGAGTAAAAAACATTCCACTACCCATGGAGGTATCCTAAGTCACTATGGAACAAACCTTGCTAAGGAGAACCTCCTTGTTAAGAAAAGAATCCTCAGTGTCTTGAGTGTTTCCAACAAAAATATTGAGCTGGCCTATGTTGATAATGGCAGTGACTGCTGTCATTTATGGTGTCAGTAGTCAGGCCCCATGACATACTACACCAGAGCAACTGTCTTTGAGTGCCTGCTCAGAGGAACTTACCTTGCACTGAAGAGTGTGCATGGGCCCAGCACAGGTGTTGCTGTATGCAGACAGTTCTTTAGGGTTCCAAACTGTATTTTTGGTACGAATGAAATTCATCACCATGGGGTCGTTTGGCTTTTTTTTTCTTTGTTGCATTTTTTTTTGTTTGTTTCATTTCTTAATGTAACATAAAATGTTTTCTTCTGCGTTGTCAGTGTCTACTGAAAGTGGGCAATCTGGCTACTTATGCAACACGTTTGCAGGCAGGCAGGTCACGTTCCAATTTAGCCTTTTCTCTCTACCTGTGGAAATGAAATAGCCCTGTGTTTTGGTTGCCACTTAATAATCGGGTATAGATTTGATAATGTTCCTTCTGACTACATTAGCTTTTAACAGTTTATGTCAAAGACAGCACTTTTCATAGATTCTTTCCAAGTCAAGTCAAGTTGGTTTGGCGACTCTTAGAACTGGAAGGTTTTGTTGTTGTTGTTGTTGTTTTGTCCTCTTCTGTATTTTCTCTCCTATTTATGACATGTCTGGTCTATGAGCTCAAGCCTTTGTTTTACGTACTCACAGGAAAGCAGCATGCTATGAATTACTAGGTCCATCTCACTCAGATATGCTAACCACATGTATTTGTTGAAGATAGCAGAGTTAACTAGGAGCCAGTGGAATCTATTCCTTACATCCAAATAAACTGTAAAGGAAATAAAAAGTGAAACTACAGGGCAGTTGCCACTACGGAGGATCCTTCCTTCAAAGACAGATCTTGTGTTGTTTGGGAAGCAAAGCTTAATTTTTAGTAAATTTGTTTCTAATATGTAATCATATTTATATTTTTATTCAATAAAGAGATATATGGAAATAATGTTACTGGCCTTGTTGGGAAAGTTTTAGGTGCTTTGGCCTACCTTATTAGAATTTCTCCTGAGAGTTGACCTTAAAAATCTATCACATCTGTTTCTCTTCTTTTCGTGAGCAATTATCTCCACTTTTCAAATGTAACATAAGGGCTAATGATCACCTCATACGTATTTTGAGTAACAGTTAAAATAGTTTTACAAGTCCAGTAAAATATGCCCCTTGTGTGTCTTCTTTATTCTCAGAAATTTAAAGTTATTCCGATGAAATAAATCAAGTACTTTATTCGTTTTTTTTTTCTGTTTTAAAAAATAGAATGTAATACAATACTTCTGTCTTCCATCATTTTAAAAATACCTAAGAATAAATGTTATTTTATTTTAAAGTCTGAATATTTGCAGATATTTCCTGAAAGGACTGAGCACACTTGCTCTCATTTCTGTTCTTCTAAAGTCAGTTATCAGTCATAATCTGTAACTACTTAATGTCTAGACATCACCTGATGGTTCATCAAAATGTCACTGAGAACTCCAAGCAGTAGCAGGGAAGGCAAAGCTGTGACTTCCCTACAGATTGACTCCTGATTTACATTGCACATAAGACAAATTTTAATTCTAAAGTACTCAAAAATTGCATATTGCAGAAGAGGATGCTTTGGAAATGGGGGTTGCTATTTAACATCTAATTAACATGTACAAAGATGAGTAACACTCTCGCTAGCTTATAACAGCTTATCAGAATTTCCACCAGGACATATCACTCAACAGAAGTGAGACTTAGGCTTAAAATGTGAACATTTTGTCATCATGTGCTGCTATATTTCTCTCTAATTGGAATCCACACACTAATGAGTCCTGCAGATTACTAAAGTACATCTTTTTAAGACATAGTTATTTTGGTTTGGCAAATGCAAATTTTCAAAGTGTTTAAAACTACGTTGTTCTCACCTCTACCATGGCTACATGGCTCGTATCTTCTCCAAGTTAATATTTTTAAATTATTTTATTAAAATATGTTTAATAAGAAATAACTACTTTGCACACAATTTTTTTGTGATTACTTTTGTATACTTGTAAAATCATATGTATACAGATTTATACTATGGGTCAAATATATGAGGCAGATAGGTAAATAACAGAATGAGGATCAATCAATGTTTAGTTATTTTCTAGTTCCCCTTTTATCTGTATATCTCCAGGTTTCAAACTGCTTCTAAAATTTTTCCTTTTATGCTAAAATGCATGCTGATGAAACCAATTTCCTAGGAGTATTGGTTGAATTGTCATAACATCACACTGAGCCTTAACCTTCAAAATCTCAAAAAAGTCATTCTGAGGTAAGTCCTTTCAAGAGATGTTTTAACAAGATAGCTAAGTGACCTCAGCTCTGGTCTAGAGAAGTATGCCAGTAGGCCATTAAGTCATGCAAAGAGATAGGGAGGATTCCTGCCCAGCCGAGGCCCATTTTTTTTTTGTTTGTTTGTTTTGTTTTGTTTTGTCCTTTCCATTCCATCTATTCTTAGAGTTTTCCATATCAGACTTAAAAGAAAAATTAAGTGCCAGTCATTCAGTTCACGAGTGGCAGACTATCTGTATCCTTTCAAGGTAGCACAGGAATGGCATAAGTTCTGAAGGTTCAAGCACTAGCTGAGAAAAAGGTAATGTAAGATTTATATGAAAGTGCTGTAAAGGAAGGATTCATATTTTATCTCTATGGCACCTGCTTAAAGAGATTAAATTCTTAAAAAGATGCATGCATATATTATGATATATAATATGTATACATGTATGCATGTTTATATGCATATATAACAAACATTAAAAATACATAAAAGTGAGAATAGCAATAAGGTGGTAGGTAAAAAAAAAACCTAATGTATCACAAATCTCTTCAAGTACCAAAGAAATTCTTCAACACCTATGTTCTCCCTTTGAGACATATGTTTTTAATTTAAAAGTGGTTAAAGAACTAGATTATATACATTCTATACAGATACGAATATCCAACAAAGTCTGTTTGAAATAAATAGTTTTTTTTTGTTTTTTTGTTTTTTGTTTTTTGTTTTTTTTTTATGAGAAAGGTCATTCTTCCAGAGAGGATAAATGAACAAGCTCTTGAATCTCCAGTCCAATTACCGATAAGCTTTGTGATGTCAACTCCAAGATCACAATCATAGAGTAAGATGTCACCCTGAACAGGTCAAAGTGCTGAAAAGCCTTAACAAAATTTACAAATATACCACAACAAATTATGTACCTCCACACGATTTCTACAATTGATTATCCTGATGAAAGAATTATTTGTATCCATGAACAGAATACTACAGGTCTTAACTGAAATAACCAGTATTCTTGAATAAATTTGAACCAATTCTGTTTTTTTAATTTTATATACAGGAAGTATAAAAGCATGCAAAGAGTAAAATTATCAATTTTGCCTGAAAAATTTGTATATGTAATAGGCCAAATATCAGTATTTTGTAATAATCAATTTGATTGTTGTTTGGAATAAGGTATGTTTCACCAGGTTTCTTTTTAAAATACTTCCATGACTCTAGCCTACAATTCTGTATTAACGCAACTGAAGCTTTAACAAAGGCTTAAGTCCTCTGGTAAGGTGAGGTATTTTGGCAATTAACATATCCTTAGAAGCTTAAAATTAGTTTTAAATATTCTTTTCTAGAGTAGTGTAACAGCTACTCCCCAAATATTAAAGCTCATTTTGAGAGCAAAGATTTGTAGTAAAAATTTCCATATACACTGAAAGATTCAAAGTTCTAACTTCTTATATTGAAGAAGCAACAAAATTAAATAATATAAGGCTATTAGCCATTCTTTGTAAAATTTTAATGATATCACTTCATGGGCTCTCTAAAATTATAAGCAAGCTCAAGGAAATGAAAAACTCACAATTGCTATGACGAAACAAATTGCATAAAATCAATCCTCTAAATCTGTCTTGAAATGGCAGTTGAGTAAGGAACTAGCTATAATGCTCTCCAAGTTCTAAAACCTCATCGATCCTTTGTAAATCCTGTAACAATCTCTACCTGTTTGATTTTTCCTCAATTATAAATAAGTTTGAGTTAGTCAATGTAACACTGGCAATCCTTAATCAAATCCTTAAGTTCTCCTTGTAACACCAGAGCACAACCACAAGGTCACCTGAGTTCTGAGTACTGACTAGGCAGCTGTTCTTGGGGCAATGGAATTAGCATCAAAATATAGATAGCTTCAGGGCAAACCACAACTTTGGAAAGCAAAACCCAACCTCCAACAAACGATCTAGTCTCCAAATTTTAGTCTCCAGTCTATCCTTCATGCTACAAAGTTTGACTGCCAATTCCTACATATCAACGCACGATGGTGCAGTCTCTAATACCTCAACAAAGAGACATTGTCCTAAATTCTTTTAGAAGCCTGGTTTCTAGAATAAGAGTTCCATAAAAATATTACCTCAATTTAGACTTGTTTCCCTGGGTTGGCTCATATCACATGTTGTCTAGAATGACTCCATCCAAATTACCAGCTTTATGTCAACTTTCTGTTACCAATATTATACCTTTTTTAACCATATTCAATAACCTAAAAGCCAATAGTCCATAACCAAGGCATATAGAGCATATTTATACATTTAAAACCAATCAGAAACAAAACTGAAGTGGCTACACATATCTTTAATATTTAGACCAAGCACCATTTTTACCTTTTTAGCTATGATTTTAAGAGAAGCACCTTGTCACCTGTTGAGTCAAATAATAAGTCAGGGATTTTTCTAAGAGAAACAGCTATCAGCTCTTGTACCAAAGAAACTGAGGAGCTGTTGGCGCCTTTAAGATCAGCCCCTGGGCAGCTTCTCCAGCTGACTAGACTCCAGGCTACAGGTGTAGGGCTCCAAGGACTGATTGGAGCTGGGTTTTATTCATTTGTTCCTTTTTTGAAACGAGTTAAAACCAAATCAAGATGTGAACGACCAGCAGATAAAGTTTTTACCATTTTTTCTTTTGAACATGAAACATAAAACATTTAAGCAACAAGAAACAAAAACCACAGACATAAACTGACATACAGGGATAGCTTGGTGCACCAAGGACAGACAATAGACAAAGAGGGAAAAAACCAGATGGTGTCAGCAGAGAGGTAGGATTTTCCCTTTCCCACCACTTCCACGGTGACTATCCACTCGAGTGGAGTTGATATGGACGATGGATTGTCTCAATTCCTGGACTAGTCCATCAACGTGTTGAAACCAAATTCCTGTAAGATACTGAGATATATTACAGGATATCTGAGCAGCACGACTGACATTCACAAATGGTATGCAAGTGAAACACAGTCCTGAATATTTTTACTCACAACCCAATTACAATAACTCCATCAAGCTGTGCATGGGTATTGGGATGTCCTTTTGTTTGATTCTCCTGAATAAATTTTCAGGTGGTCTGCCTCTATCAAGTCTGATCAGTATGACTCTGCGAAGCTTCCAGAGCCTAATCACACCTTTTACAAGCACAAAGACAAAATTTTTCTCCCAAAATACTGTGTTCCTTTTATCTCCTCCCTTTTTCTCTCCCGGGGCGTTTTTTCCCCCAATCTCTAGCCTCCGCAGATCTGAAGTCATTGGAGGGGACTGTCTGCTTATTGTCTTTTCCTTGAGCTCTTTAATTTTTTACCCAACCCTGTTTCTGACATGCCGCCTTGCCCCTCCCCCAGTGCTCTCTGCTTTGCTATTACAGCTGGGCGGCTCCCATGCGACCTCTCACGATGTCTGGCAGTAGCTAGAAACTCAAAGGCCAATAGAGAAAGCCCGAGGGCTGCCAAAACGATAATAAAAACTTCCACCGCATCTAGCAGGGGAGTGAAGTGGAACAAATCAAGACACATGTCTCTCAGGGCCTACCTTTTAAACACTACAGTTCTGGATTCCTTCCGCAGGCAGAAGACCCCCTCTTGGCGCCTGGCGATGGCGTGACGTCCCGGGTTTCAGCACCAAATATCCCGCACTGTCTCTCGCCAGCAAGAATACGCGGGAACACACGAATCCTTCTGTAGCCAAAATGTTTATATTTATTAATAATAGAGGGCTGCGGGACGCCAGCAAGGCGCGGCTTATATACACCCTAGCATGGCGCATCCACACCTGATTGGTCGCTTACCCATGATCTCATTAGGTACGCCCCGGAGTGGGCAAAGACCTGGCACAAAGGCACTCTTGCACATGTGCACACAGTTAACTTCCTGAAAGGAAGTCGGCTGGCGTGGCGGAGGCCAGTGCCATCTTGTAATGGCGAAACTATCTCGGCCTTCCACGTGGGGCGCAGTGGAAGCCAGCGCCATTTTGTGGTGGCGAATGTTATTGCGGCCCTCTACACATAGTCTTTAAAATTTAAACACCTCCAAACTCTTCAATGTGTTCAAGGTCTCTCTAAATTATCCAGTTTCGTTTTCTTTTATTATTTACAGTTGCTGCTATGATTTTATTTTACTTTTTAAAATTTTTTATTGGTGATTTTATTTATTTTCGTTTCAAATGTTATCCCTCTTCCCAGTTTCCCTTCCACAAACTCCCATCCCACCTTCCTTCTCTGTGAGTGTGATCTACAACCCATCTACCCACTCCCATCTCACAGCTCTAGCATTCCCGTCTGCTGGGCATTGAGCCTTCACAAGACCAAGGGCCTCCTCCCCCATTGATGGCAGATAAGGTGGCCATGCAGTATGGGCTCCTCCTTTAAGATTAAAAAATAATCAGTACTTTATTGAGCCTAGATGAAAAACAACCCGGACATTGTTACAATCAAATTAAAGATAAACCAAACTCTAACACTCAAAGTTATTCAGTGTCTATCTCAGATCCGCCAAGAAGTATGGACATCCATCCACAGAGAGAGTAGCTTATCTCTTGGTGTCAGGCCAGTTCTGTTCTACAGATGATCTTGGAGTTCATCACATGATACTGGAATCTCCAGAACTGCTAGGTTTCTGCTGCAACCTAACTGAACCATCACCAATAGCTTCTCCCTAGCCTCGTTTGTCCACCCTGAAACATGATGCCAAGGTTCAGCCTTTCTTCATCACCTCATCAATCTTGTGTTTTCACTGTGGCTGAAGCTACACCTTTACAAGTGGCCTGTTCTATCTTCTCACAATGATACTCAGTGAGGAAGAAATATAAGCAAAATAAACCCAATCCTCCCCAAGCAGCTTTTGGTAATAGTGTTTTATCTCAGCAATAGAAACCCTACCTAAGACGAGGATTAACTGGAAGGATGACGACATTGCTCTCTAGAGTGGATGGTAGTATTCAATACTTTGATCAAATTTTATGTTGTGCAGGCAGGCATATATCATAATTACTAATATAAGCACAATCAAGATATGTATATTTAATTTTATGTGAATTTTTTTAAAAGAACTGCATTCTGGAGGGGAAGGGAGTTGGGGGTTATGAATTTGAAGGAGAGGAGCAAAGGAAACCTGCTGTTGGGATATAATGTAAATTAATTAAAATAAAAAAGAACTGCATTCTAAAATATTGGGAGCATTGTTAGGATATTTGTATCCCACCTTAACAGGGTAGAAACAAGGTGAATTCATGGACAGAGAGACAGAATAGGAGAGAGAGCGTGGTAGAAAATGACATAAGAAAATGACAGAAAGCTAGAATCTGGTTGGTAGAACCTAGCTGATTAACTAAACATTTCATTCAACTTCGCTGTACCTTGAATTGTTTGTAAGGTAAAAAAATAAAAAGAAAGAAAGAAGGAAAGAAAGAAAGAGAGAAAGAAAGAAAGAAAGAAAGAAAGAAAGAAAGAAAGAAAGAGGGAGAAAGAAAGAAAGAAAGAAAGAGGAAATAGAATGAAGAATTAGGATATAACTAATTTATTCTCTCTATGTCAACTGATGTATTCAGCACTAAATTACATTATGTAATTCAAAGATGCCTTTTCATATGTGCTCACAGTTCATAACATGGCAAGTTACTTCTTACATGTGTTTCATTTAGAATTCAATTAACATTGATTTGTCCACTGCTGCAAATTGCATTAACAGTAACAACATTCAATACATTAGTGTTTGCTCTTTATGAATAAGTTAAATAACTTGCTGCCTTCGTTTCTATTCTTTTGATGTGTTCTAATTAAAAGCTATTAATGTCTGTGGTTACTGGCAATATCATTTCTATATTCATATTCAAATTACTGCAGTACTGATATGCATACTTTTCCTAATAAATGTCACATTTTATTGTTTGTTATTTCTTTTTAAGTATTTAATGACTGTGCTTGCATGTACGACATCTAACTTCCAATTTTTTTTAAAATTTCCTAAGTTTAACATATCCTGTTTTTAATATTTAATGTCAAGCACCAGGTAAAGGCCCAAAAACTGCTCAAATTAAAAAGAAATATCAGAATAAAATAAATACTATATGTATATATTTTATTTTTATAGGTATTTAACATAGATTTATAAAAACCTATTCAGGTGGATTTTAGTAATCTTATTTGATATCAACAATTGAATTTCCTGAAGAAAGAGTGGTAGTTTATAATAGTACATAATTAATAATATACTATGTTATTTCATATTACACTGTATTATAATAAATATATTCTTGGCTAATATTTAGAAATATTTTTGAGTTTTAACCCTTAAAAATTAAAACTATTTGGCTTTGGTTTATGCTTCTAAATCCATACCTTTAGACCTAGATACATAATTATCGATTTTAATTAACTCTCAAAGTACTTCATTTAAAATATGTTGAAAGATTAGACCAGACAAGATAAAGGAAAAAAGAAAATGAAAGAAATGGAGAAAGAAGACAAAAAGAAAGATGGGTGGAGTGAAATGAAGCTTAAAGGTCTGCACTAAGAGAATAAGCAGGTTACAACTAGAATATATGCCTGATCATAGAGGTCTAACATCCTGACTCTTGTTATCTCTTCAAAACAGTGATGTTCTGAAATGATACTCTCAAAATGCTCACCTAACACCCAGCTCATGATGATGAAATGAAACTATACTCATTGCCCTTAATGACAAGTACATAATCATTAAATATATTGCATTGTTTGCTAATTAGTCCATAGTATCTCATGTTTCTTCATATTCAAATATAATATTTATTTAGCTTCTTAGATCATTAATAAGAACATATCTGTCCATATTTTAACTTTGTAAGATAGTTTCTCAAACTACTTCCAAGTTTGCTGGTCTAATGGGCTTTCTGAGCATATTGAGACACTGTGTGAAAAACAGGGATAGCCTGTGAAAAACAGGAATAAGCAGGAATAATATTTATAAATGAAGTGTGAGAGGAAAAACATTTTCTGAGTCTTTTACATTTTTCATGTTAGAAACAAGAAATGGATCACAATAATGATGATTTCATTGGTATATAGAGATACAAACTTTCAGACATATCAACATAGTGGGGCTACATAGCTAGGGATCTATTTAAATTGCCAAATCTGACTTGCACTACCAGCTTCTGGCAATCCATAAATATTGTGATCAAAGGGATTCACTGAAGGCAGTATATCTATAACTGCATACATTGATGGTGAGTGTGTTACAGGATTGAATACACACACCAACATAAGTGTCTATTGAATTGTATTGCAAAAGCATCCAACCATGAAAAACTGTTCTGTTTCATTGAAAGTATTCTCAATAAACATCTAAAAACAGAAAGAAGAAAAGAAATGATAATCAGATATCCTCAAGCATTTGAGAGGTCAGAGTGATCTTAAAGCAGTTAGAAATACCCAATCTTTTAAGTAAATGAGTGCAAGAGAGCAAAGTAAATTGGAATAGTCTTATTATTATGTTAAATCCCTCAAGGTTATGTCCAGTACATTAAACATATTATAATTGAACTACTGAGAAACAAATTAAAATTTTAATGACCCTTTCTCCCTTTGGTAGTAAATATAGTTCCTTATAACCAATACTACTAGAACACTAAATATCATAGACTAATCATCACTTAATGAGTTATTCTTAGGGCATTCAAATATACATAGTTAATATGCATCCAAGAGAGGCTTTTAAGTGTTTACTACATGTTACAAATGTAAGCACCATTATTTAGAATCACCCAAGATCTTGGTAATATTATTTGTAATTGATATGGGTAACATATGTGGTCTACATTTACACTGAGACATTTAGATGTTCTAGTTATTTTTTCCTGTGTACCCTAACTCACATCTCCAGTTTTATTTTTTTGGCCATTTATGTTATTGAATGATAATCAAAGTAAATAAAATGAAAATCTGACATATGAAAATCATGTTTTAACTTGGAAATATTCAAAACTAACAGGCTTAATTATATAACATTACCTTTTCTTTGTCCTAGAATAATAACAGAACTATAATATATGTATTTTACATTATGTATGTTTATACATATATTATTCTTATCGTCCATCTCAGACAAAGGCTCTCTACTATAAAGTCTTTGAAATGTCTTTCTTCAGCAACATTTCATAAACTGAGAAGGTCTACCACTTCCTTAAAAATTCACTTTTCTCTACTGAATTTTATCTCCTGGAAGGACAACATGCCTCCTACATAGATTTTTCCTATTGAACTAACGAACTAATGAGTTTCAGGGTGTGATGTCCCTCCTCTGGTCTGGTCTGTTTTCATCTGTACCTAGACTCTTACCCTTCTTAAAGATGATTCCTTTTATGATTTTGATTGTTTTCTTCATGGTCACAATTAGTCAAGTAACATCCTTGTCAAGGCTCTGAAGTTATCTAATCCAATGACCCCAGGCCTCCATTCATTATACAGTTGCTTAAGAAAAGGGGACAAATGCTCCTCATGAAACATGGAAAGGAAGCCGAAGGAAGAGGGTTCAGGTCTAGGACAACTTTCAAAAGTTCAAGTCAAACAAGGCACACAAGCAGTGGAGGAGGAAGTCTATGTAGATGACTTTTGTATGAACTGCCCAAGTGAAAATGAAGTTTTAGGCAAGGACATGCCAATTCCATCAGCACCAACCCAATGTTTAAGATACTACGTCGAGACAGGAGCATGTGTTTTTCAGGTGAATGTAACAGATATGCAGAATCTGTGGGCAATTTACAGAAATTCCACAGGACAAAAACACTGTAGCAGGGATTTACTTATTCTTCTCACTACCATCAGTCTATTTATAAGTGTGTGACTCCCACACATGGCGGGTGCATGATGCTTCCAAGGGGAACAGCATATGTAGGTGAGCTGTTTGTAACAGTAAATGAAATCTTCAATTTCTTTTTCTTCCTTATTTCTCTGTTCTTGACAAACGTCTTGAATCACCCCTTTACTTGATTTTTTTTCCTTTGCTGTATCTCTACTGAAAAAAGACAGAGTGATAATTATTTAAATAACATTACTATTTGTCAAAGGCATTTAGGCATAGTAATTTTCCTTTTTAATGAGGTAGGAGTGATATCGGGGAATTTTTACATTTAGTTGGCAAAAATGTTCCCAGAAAATTAAAATAAATGCAAAAGGTGACATTTTACAAGATTGCTTTCCATTCTTAATATAATAACAATTCAGTGACTGTTGAACAGCCCAATCTCCTTTATTTCTTTGAACAAATCCATTGTAAGAGCCAACATCATCTCTATACTTCCAAAGCAGAATATAATTATCATCACAATTAGCTTTTAAATGAGATATATTTTCCTTATAGTGTTGCTTCTCATCTTCACCTTCTTCTCTAATCTGTATTCATATCTCAAAAGTGGCTTCATTAAAAAAATTGCTCCTTCTGCATCTCCTTATATTGTTCTGTCAAGAAAATCTGTAGAGACATTGAAATACACATAACTGTTGCCCAGTGAGTCATGGAAGGTACAATTTATCCAATATGGAAGGTCAAACATGTTGTCATTGTAAAAAAAATTCTGAAGAAATTTTAGAAATATAGGTGTTAATTTAGATCAGGGGAGAGTTTTCAGAGAAGCTCTTCTTTGGATATTTGTAGAAAACATGAAACTTTTAAAGTACCACTCTAGCTTACATTAACTCTTGCCCCTTCACAGTCTTTAGAGACAAATGCTTATAACTAAAATGCAATATGTCTTTGAAAAGATAGGAAGGAAATAGGAGGTTGGAGAGATGAAGCTATTTTACTTAGCTGTAAAGATTTGTAGGCAGGGAGAGTCCCATTTGAGATCTCAATAGCTCCCTGTGGAGTATCAGTTCTGCCTAAAGGTTAAAGTTATCCTCTTGACTCCTATTATCTAAGTGTCTAAAATCTATCATATTATCCTTAAAGGATGACAGGGAAAGAATAGAGTCCACTGCATGGATGGAGTGTATGAATGTGATCACACTGTCACTGGCCACATAAATTATTTCATTGGCCACATAGATTCATGGGGTGGGAAAAGGAAGCTCTCTCAAAGTTTGGGAACCAGGTGGATATGATTATTCTCTAAATGTTTATAAAAGCTACTTTTTCTTTAGGACACAATATTTGTGAATCTAATTAGAGTGGTTTAAAAGAATAAGAGATCAAGAATCATAGAACAGAATGTGGGAAAAACAGACAAAACTATTAGGCAACCAATGGGAGTATTTTCTTCCTCCATACACTTCTGGTAAAAGAGTACGTGCATTAGTAAAGAGGAGCAACCTGCATATTTTCTATGGCATATACATCTCTATTCTCATTGACAAAGAATCTGTTAAAATCCACATGGAATTTTAAACATTGAAATACTGAACTAATTTTCCTTTTTCTAATTCTGTACTAACCATTCAATTTCACAAGACTAATTTTAATTTCCTAGAATAATCTTTTCTTCAGGGAAATCAAACTAGGTAGAGAGGATGTGGGGCTAATCCTCTTGTTCAAACTTAGTAGGATTACACACCTGAAATACAGGTTTCTATTGCTGCCAAAGTTAAGATACAATACTGAAAAATGAAATAATTATAGTAGTAAATTGGTGGAAGTAAAAAACAGTTTGAAAGCTACTGTCTGCATACCCAGCACAATGACAATTATGTCCGATGTTATCAAACCCTTTGTATTGATGGAGATAGGAAAATAAATTCAACCTGTAATTGAAATGACAACTAGCACTCTGATGAGTTTAACTGTGTGAAAATCTCAGTGTGCATTCAAGAAAAGTGATCTACATGCTGATTTGGCAGAAATCACTATTAATGGAACATGGGGGAATAATTGAACCCAAAGACAAGAAGTGGAAGCAAATAAGCACATATGATTGACCTTTATAAAACAAACAGTTATCATATAGAATGAGATATACATCATGGGTATGGGCATAAAATAAAAGCTAAAGCATAAAAGCTATACACAAAGAAAATTTCTGAATCATTAATCTTAAAGAGGCATTGTTTCCTTATGGTCTGTAAAAGAGAAAATTAATTATCTGGATTTTCATCATTCCAGCCAAGCAATGTTCCAAACATTTGTTAAGGACACTGAAAGGATATTCTTAGGGATATTTAGATACCTAAAGTAGATCATTTTCTTCTTGCTGTAAAGTTGGGTTTTGTATAACCTTACAATTGCTCAACTCTACCCTTATAAATACAACTGAAAGATTAAATTTTAAATAATTAGAATATGTAATATATTATACATGTGTCTCAGTTAGGGTTTTACTGTTGTGAACAGATACTATAACCAAGGCAAGTCATAGTCTTACAAAGGTATAGTTGGTGCTGGCTTACAGGTTCAGAGGTTCAGTCCATTTTCATCAAGGAGGGAGCATAACATCATCTAGGTAGACATGGGGCAGGAGGATCTGAGAGTTCTACATCTTCATTTGAAGGCTGCTAGCAGATTACTGGATTCTGGATAGCTAGGGTGTTATTTAAGCCCATACCCACAGTAACATACCTACTCCAACAAGGTCACACCTCCTAATAGGGCCATTCCCTGGGCCATGCATACACAAACCATCACATTCCACTCCCTGCCCCCCCCATAGGTTTGTTCAAATAGATAAGTTTATTGGGGCCATATCTTGCCATAGCATAATAAAAAAAGTAAATTTAGTCTAACTTCCAAAGTCCCTATAGGCTATAGTAGTATCCATAGTGCTAAAAGTCCAAAGTTAAAAGTCTCTTCTGAGATCAACCCAATCACTTAATTGTAACCCTTGAATCAAGACAGAAAACCAGCTGGGCAAACTCTAAACTCTGCATTTCCATGTCTGATGTCAAAGTGGTTTTCAGATGTTCAATTTCCTTTTCATCTTTGTTGACTGCAACACACTTGTTTTCTTGTGCTGTTTCTACTCATTAGCAGCATTCCTCAGCAGATATCCTATGGCTCTGGCATCTTGAAAGTCTTAGAATTTCCACAACAACTTCAATGTTACAGCTTCTTGTTTCAATGTCTGGGATCCACACATGATCTTCTGGACTCCTCCAAAGGGCTGGCATCACTTCTCTAGCTCTGCCCTCTGTAGCACTCTAAGTTCAGGGTGATCCACTCCACCCAGCTGCTGCTGCTCTTGGTGTTCATCCATGGTACTGGAATCTACAATTCACTGGGGTCTTCTGCTGCAACTAGTCTTCATCAATAGCCTCTCAAATAATTTCTTCATGATGCCAAGCCTCACAACCTTTGCATGACCTCTTTAGTCCTGGACTTTCAAGTACAACTGAAGCTGAACCCTCACCAATGGTCTTCCGTGGACTCTCACAGTGCCAAGCCTCAGCTGCTCTTTGTGACACCTTCATGCCTTCAAAACCAGTACCACCTGGGTGACTTTTACACATTACCAAGTCCAGCTGCAGCAAGAAGTACAACCTTGGCTATCTCTGGAACACACCTTCTTTCTGCTTTCAGAAAAAACTTCCCAGAAGATTTCAACTCGATGATGCTGATCTCTTAATCACTGCTAATTTCTTAGCTCCAGCTAATCAGAATGAATTGTCCCAGTAGTCCCTTTTATTTTTCACTTTAAAGCCAGAGCCACATGGCTTGAAGCTATTGTATTCTCCTGCTTTCTGAGACTGAAACATGGCCCCCCTTATTCTATTACCAGCTTTTTGTTTTTCGACTCCTTCTCTGCCTAAGCTTGGCTTTCCTGGAACTTGCTCTGTAGACTGACCTTGACCTAAGAGACCTGCATGGCTCTGTCTCCTGTAATTCTGGAATTAAAGACATGTACCATCATGCCTGGATTTAAGCTCTTCTTTACCTAGAACTTTCTTTGTCCCAGGCTTGAACTATTTGGCTTTGTCTCCTGGGATTAAAGGCTTGTACTACCATGCTTAGACCTAAATTTAGCTGAATGAGATTTTGCCCAAGGTCACCAGTCCCTTAATTCAATTTAATTTCCTTGAACACAGGATTTAGCTCCATTTTACTTCCTGGTGCCCCTTTAATACTCAAACCATATATCTTATATTTTTCCTTTCTAAGCTTGCTATGCTTATTCAAAATGCTCTTTATGAGACTTAACCAGAGAACAAGGTCTATGTTGGGCATTTCTGAGACTTCCTTTGTCAATGCAAGTAATCTGAGTCTCTTTACCTTAGTCTCAGTCAGACTCTTCAGACGATGGCAAAACTTAGCCACATTCTTCACCAAAATACCTCTGGGTCAAATATTGAATTTCTCCACTGATACGTCTTAGGGCCAGGTCTACACAATTCAAATCATTCTCACTAACAAAGCCTTCAATATTCCTACTCGGATAGCCCATCAAGCCCCAATTTAAAGCATTCTACTGCTTTCCAAATCCAAAGTCCCAAAACCACATTCTTCTAAACAAAAGCATGGTTAGGCCTATCACAGCAATAACCCAGTACCTGGTACCAACTCTGTCTTAGGGTTGTACTGTTGTGAAAAGTTACTATGACCAAGGCAATTATTTTCTACATTTGGTTCACAAAGTTTGAATGGTTGAAGTGTTAGGGGTGTCAGGTTTTAAGATTAGGAAAGCACCGACTGTGCCTACTTTGTTCATAGTTACTTTAGTAGCAAACAAAAAAAATGCATAAAGTATGTAGAAAACTACATATCAAAATGTAAACGATTTAAGTGATTTATTATTTTCCATGGTACTGTGTCAGATGAAGATTTAGAAAAAGCGAGGAAAGATCAACCCTCTCAAGGCTTAATCTGCTATACTGAACCCCTTGAACATGATCATTTAGTCAGTGGAAGACCATAACAGTGTTCAAGCAGAATTGTTACCTGTCTGGCCTGCCTTCTAGAAAATTGTTATGACAGCATAACAAACACATGAAGAATTGAGAAATATGAGTTGACTTCCAATTGCTGTTGCCTTCCCTATGGCAAACCTGACAAGACAATTTCGGTTTCTACTGTGAGCAATAGTTAGTAGAGAGCAGAACATTTTTAGCTCAAGAAAGCACTACCTGCCCAAGCATCTTTTCCAGTAATGTAGTCTGGTGAAGGCTGAGACATAATTCACATCACAAATAGGGCTGATACTGGTACCCAGAGTGGGCCTATACTCTATTTTTTAAAATTATTTTATATATTTACATTCCAGTGTTTGCTCCCCTCCTGTTCCCACCTCCCATAGTTCCTCATCCCATTCCTCCTCCCCTTTGACTCCAAGAGGGTGCTCCTCCCTCCCAGGCCTCCCCCTTCCTTGGGGCCTCAAGTCTCTCAAGGATTAGGCACATTTTCTCTTGCTGAGGCCAAATGTCTTAGTTAGGGTTTTATTGCTGTGAACAGACATCATGACCAAGGCAACTCCTAGAAGGACAACATATATTTGGGGTTTGCTCACAGGTTCAGAGGTTCAGTCCTTTATCATCAAGGCAAAAGCATGGGAGCATCCAGGCAGGCATGGTGCAGGCAGAGCTGAGAGTTCTACATCTCCATCTGAAGGCTGCTAGTAGAATACTGGCTTCCAGGAAGCTAGTATGAGGACTTACAACCCATACCCACAGTGACATACTTACTCTAACAAGGCCACACATACTAATAGGCCACTCCCTGGGTCAAGCAGCTACAAACCATCACATTCTTTTCCCTGGACCCCATAGGCTTGTTCAAACATAAGTCTATGGGAGAGCCTATAATCTAGATTGACACCTTTCACCAGATCTTTCCCAAACAAGTTCCAGTGTTGTGAAGCCACAACTCATCTCCCACAGGGATTTTTAACCCTGGTATCTCAGGATACTTATTGAAATGCCCTTATTCTTTCTGAGAGCTACCAAGCACAACAGACTATTGTTATTCACAGCAGATGTAATGACAGCCAATCAACAATGTTTATTGAGCCCCTACTGTGCTTGGAGCATGTGAATAAGGCTGTTTAGGATGGAGAAAACTGCCATTCTAAACAAAGCAGCAGGAGGAGGTATGCACACCTCTTGTGTAGTGCCTTTAGTCTTGTCAATAGCATCAGTTTTTTCAGGCCATTAAGGATACCACAAGAAATGTGACAGTTCCCCATTACCAGTTTCTAGGGTGTCTGACAGACAAGGATTCCCCAGGCATTGAACAACTTTGAAACACAATTTTTGAATTGTTTTTATTAATCAAGTAATCTCTCAATGTTTCATGCATGATGAATTCTCATAGATTGCAATTATATTTACTCACTCTTTGGAGTCAGTGTCAAGGCAACACCATTTAAAACACTTGAGAAAGAGCTTCTTGAGATGGGTATTTCATGTACGAATCAATGCTTAATATACTACTTTCTCCAGGAAGATTTAGATATTTTGCTTATCTTCTGAAGAAAATTCATTTTGAATTCTCACAGAGGAAAAATTATAACAATACACATAAAATAAAGTATAGTTTAAAATTTTATTTTAATATAATTTCCTTGGAACCTCCTTTTCAATACTTATGTTTTAGAAGAAAATAATTAATATCCTAAACATTTCAAACAAATTTTCTTCATTGTAAGTAGAAACACCATTATCTTCATTGTCATTTCTCCCTATGTACCTGAAAGGCATTTCTTGTACCATGTTCTCATTGTCAGTTACAAAATAATACTTAGCTGTTGTAGGTGGTTACTTTTGCATTTTGACTTTGATTTTCCCTGTAAAATACAATTCTCTATAACCATTTTGTATCCATGCTTACAAAGAGAGGGGAAGGACCCTGCTAGAGATCCCCACCTCAGAAAAGGATGACATGCTTGATTATTTGACTCCTCAGAATGAACAGCATTTTGCAAACCTAGTGTGTGTGACAACAACATGCATTTAACAAAACAAAAAATAACCAGATCCATGCCAGCAACAGGAGGTGATTCAGTTAGTTGGCTGGCACTAAAGGTTGCTTAACAGGTTTCAGTTTCCTAATTGGTTGTCTAGCTTGCTAAGTAGCAGCTGGTCTTTAATTAATTTAGTTGAAAATTATTACCACTAAGAATTGCTTTAAAAAGAAAAAAAGGACAAAACAATTAAAATATTAGAATCCATATCCTGAGCACTTATCCTCACATGTAAATAGCTGTTTTCCTAATAAGTTTTAAAATATTCCTATTCCATTTCTGTTTAAAAATATAGCGCATGCATATGTGAAAATCTCAAAATATTCCCAGAATGAAATAGGTGAAAAAACCTACTTGCCATTTAATAATTCTTTTTGATTGTGAAATGATCTCCAATACCCCCTCCAGACTGAATATGTGATTGCTAAATCTTTCATCAGACCTCATTATTGAGGGGCTTACTGAATTCTCTGAGTGACTTGTCCTAAATAAAATGGCACTACTGAAAATACCAGTTCAGAAGATTTTCTTTTTACCTTATCTCCTTCTACAGATAGCACGAAGTTAATTTTATCTATAATTATGGGAAATGGATTTTGCTATGATTTACTAATTATAATTCAACCAAATTTAAGATAAAGATTTGTAAAATTTTGATGCATATTATTGTGTGAAACTAGTCTATACATGAAGTGGGCCATGAAATTCTAAAATGTTAGATGATAGATGATAGATTATTGATAGATACGAATAGATAGAAAACAGATTCAGAGATATAGATAAATGATAGATATAGAGACAGATGATAAATAGATGACTATATGGGCAGATTATAGCAAACAAATGTAGAGCAATAGACATATCCATATAGACATATAGATATATGGACATATCATATAATAGTGCTTAATTGATACAAAATTATTCTAAAAAGCATTTACTTTGGAATTTTATGTTTTGCTTTGGGAGTGGTAGAAAATGCATGAGTTTTAGAATGGAAGCCAAATAGAAGTTCACATTTTTACTAACTAATGTGCTTTAATTCATTCTGTGATCAGTACATTCTTTTATTACATAATAAAATAAAATACATATTGTGAGTGAAAAAAGCAACTAGTATCATTTCTACAATGCATCACTCTTTTAGCTTTTTCTTTTCATACCTATTTCAGTGGACTGTCAGTAATGTAGTTTGCCTTGGATTTAAAAGTATTGGCTAGACCTAATGCCCTTATAGCATTGTATCAATAAAATCAATGCTTTATTCTATATTCATCACTATTATTAATAAATATATTATTTGTTCATGAATCCTGAACAATTTCACAATTGTTGGAAGTAATGACTATCTAATATCCATGCTATTCACCTTGCAGTCTTTAGAGGTCCTGACATAATTACAAAAGGGAAATTTTAATAGGATGGTCACTTACCAAGTATTCTTCCAGTGATTATAATTCCACAAAAAGGGAATATTCTCATATACATTTCCACCTAAGTATTTATCTTTCTTCTGTGTTGCTGTACAGGTATTTCAAGAAAAGTGTAATATTCCTACCTATCCCCACAGATTATGTGACATCCATAGGACAACATGCCTTTTCCCCTGAGGAAATTAGAGATTTACCTTTTATTTAACTGTGTGATGTGTACATGAGTATTCATGTGTATTCCGGTGTGACTGTGCAGGCTTATTGGTCACACATAAACATGTTTGTAGTGTGGGTGGGAGGAATCTGCTTCCGGGGCTACTCATCAGGTACTTTCCAGATAGTCTTTTTAGTCAGTAAGTACTAGGCCCACCTACTGATGGTGAGACCCTGAGAATGTCTGACTGTCTCCATTTCCCACACGCTGATATTTGAGCATGTGTCAACGTGCCTGGCTTTTTACATGGGTTCTGAAGATGGAACCTGAATCTAAATAAGCTATCTCAGTCCTCCTCTTTCATTTTCAAACTGTCAGTACGTTAAATCAATGTCTTTCTTTATTTTTATACTAGTTCTGAAAAATTATTTTAAGACTATAAAAATACATTCTAATTAATTTCTCATATGCTTTTGTTATGATGTCTTGCTTAATTCTGAACTCCAAGGTCTATGCTGATGAACTCTGTACATCATTATGTTATGTACATTGTAACATTTATTGTCTATACTCAGTGAAGATCAAATTATCCTGATCTGGCAATGTCAATTGAAAAAAAAATGCTAGCATAGGTATAGTAAGATGCAAATCATTAATATATATTCATAACAAACATTTAGTCGGCATCTGTCTTTCATGTGGGTGGAAATGAATTCTACTGTGCTTCTCTGTGGTTGGCTGTAAAGCCAGCTGCCTTCTCTGCAGAGGCTCACAACATTTGAGGAGCTGTGTGAGCTTTAACCCAACCCCCTCCCCCCAACAAGATGCTGATTGCATGATTTTTTTTTTTTGCAAGCCCCAGCAGTTGATAGGACGGAAGAGAGATCTTCAATGCTATATATTGTTAGAAATATCTTTAATTACAACTGCTGCCCAAATAAATAATTCTGCTCTTCCATTTCATCATGCAGAAGGGTTATTTTCCTTGGCCTTCTTATTCAGTAGGTTATGGCTGATGGATCATGGATGGCCTAACTTGGTCATTTTAAGTTTTATTATTTAGCTCAATGAGTGGCATTGTATTTGAACTGGCTAAGGAAAACAACAAAGCAGAGTGTTGTGAAAACCACCCTGGATGAACCTGGGAGTATAAGAACCCATAGTACTGTGTTAAACACGATTTGAAATCATTATAGAAAAAGAGGCCTGATGGTGATACAAATCTCTCTGCACCCTCAGAAGACAATATATTCTGTGAATTTCTTGAGAAATGACGCATCTGCAGTACATCTGGAGATATTTAATAAGTGACCCAGTGATTCTCACATTTGATTTAAATTATTTTGTCTTTATTTTCTTGTGAGTATATTTATTATTTTGGGTCTACCTTCAGGTCTACTCCAAATAGTTTTACCATTTTTCCCCATGTTGTACTTCTCTCATATTATTTAGAACCATGTATGGGACTGTGGGTTTGAAACTATTCGCTGGAGGCTCATTATTTGGTATACTTTCCTATTCAGTCCATCACCTGCCCATAGCTCAGCAAGGAGAAATGATTCCTGTGATCCCCTTTCTGATTCTTGATTGTCTGTTGATAGGCCCAGTCTTATACAGGTCTAGAAAAAAATAACTGCAGTTGCACTGGTATTGTTTTCAATGTGTATACCATGTCCTGGACATAGAATTTCAAACCCTATTTGAAAATTCCCCATATTTTTTGGTCCCCACAGTCTGTCCAGCTCTTCTTCAGTGTCACTCAAGCATCAGAGGTGCTGTTGTGTGTGTCTGGTTAAGTCCTTGTTGCGTATTCATTAGTCTCTGAGCATCCAGGAGTTTCTTCATTTACTACTTTTCACTGCAAAAAGAAACATTTACTTAAGAGTGAGAGTAGTCTATGGGTATAAATATAATTAATCACCTAGACCATAATCTGGTACCATATCAATTTACCTAAATAATAGTAAGTTAGCTAGAGTCTGTAACCTCTCAGCCATGTGGGTTTGATTAAGTTTACAGAAGCGATCATGTATTCTGATTTATTTCAGACCACAATTTTAATCACAGAGCATTTGGTTACCTTCAGAACAGCCATGACCCTATTTGACCTGTGGGACTCTTTATCTCGGAAATGTAGTTTCTGGGGTTCCATCTGGTTTAGATTACTGATGTGATGGCCCCTGCCCCCGCCTCCTCCAGCAGCCTATGTAGTCCCTTTTGTCATGACAAAGCTAGCTAGTGAGGAGATTGCTTCCTTCTCAGTCCCAGCTTTCATTCTGTATGTCTTGAAAGCAGGAACTAAACATTATCATCTAGTTTTCAAGGATAACCGAGAAACAAATGCCAATTGCCAATTGCCTCTGTTGTTTGTAAGGCTTCCCTGACCAAAAAACAAACAAACAAACAAACAAAACAACAACAACAACAACAACAAAACCCTAACAATGAAATACTCCCTAACTTGTACTGTGAGTTTTGTTTGATAAACAATACATTCTAGGTGTATTGTTATTCAGTCATGCAAGATATCTTCGTTCTATTCTTTGAAACATGTATTTGTAAGAAGCTTACAAAATGATGGACTTTCATATAGCTTTTTCATATGTCCTCCATTTTGGTTCACTTTTTCCTTCCCCCTTCACTTTCATTCCTCTCCCCTCATCCCTGTGTGAACCTTTTTACCACCAGTGTTTCCTTTTCTACCTATGTTCTACTATGTCCCCTCCCTAAGACATCACCTTGCAAGAACTACTTTTGGTTTCTTTGATGCTCCTAAGTAAACACATAACACTTAGAATTCATACATGAGGTAGAATGTGTAGCTTACTTCTTTGGGCCTCTGTGTGTGTGTGTGTGTGTGTGTGTGTGTGTGTGTGTGTGTGTATGTGTGTGTGTGTGTTTAAGCAAACTTTGGACATAGTTAGCCTTTATCCAAATGCAAAGACTCCTTTGCGACTCCATCTCACCAAGTCAAGGGTATTGCTATAAAAGCAATCACATAAAACATGCTTTCCTGACTGTTGGAAAAGAGGCATTCTTACTCATTATTAGTTGCATTATAAACTTGTGCATACATGTTGTATAACAAAGTGGAGGGTCAGCTATTATCGGTAATGGGCATACATTCAAAGGACTTCATATCTGCTACACAGATACATGCCTATCCATGTTTCTTGCTATTCTATCCACAGTAGCTTTATACCCATCAACAGATGAGGGAATAATAAAGTTGTATCACAAATACAAAGTATATTTCTATTCAGATTAAAATTTTAATCATAGTATTTGAAAGTAAATGGATGTAACTGGGTAACTTATACTGTGTGAGATAACAGATTCTGAAAGATAATTGTTACATGATTCTTGTCTCATATGTGGACTCTAGCCTCAAAACTTTACTTTTTATCAAAACTGACCTTCTTTAAAGCATTGTATTAGAAAAATCAAAGTAATTATTCATCCCTCCATCAGTTCCTCTACCTCCAGTCACCTTTCTTATAGATTCATCATTTCTGGCCTCATCATTATAATTTTTTTTAGTTTTAATCATTCACTTGCCACATTCTTCTCTCTCTCTCTCTCTCTCTCTCTCTCTCTCTCTCTCTCTCTCTCTCGATTGCCAAAGCCCTTACAAAGGGTTACCAAGCCAGTCACAATGGAGTACCTTGAAATCTTAGCACAAGAGGGATGTAGACAGGTGCATTACAACCAATTCGAAGATAGCCTGTTCTGTAAAACAAGTTGTAGGCCAACCAGGACTCCATAATCCAATATCTATTTCAAATATCCAGTGGAGAAAAAAGTCAATCCTTTTAAAATGGAAGAAAGCCAAAATTACTTATTATATGATCACACTTTCTATACTGTATAAAATCTAAATTACTGATTATAAAAATCATCCCTTAAAGACCTGGTATATGATATGTTCTTCAAGTTCTTCCTTAAGTTAATACTCTGTAATCATATAATTTGTTATTCCTCAGGTGCAGGAGGTATATTCTCCCTGAAGATCACTTTCTTATCTTCCCCGTACTGCTTTCCTTTTCCCTCTATTGCTCATCACACTCTGAAATATTTAATGCTTTCTTTAGTGATTTTTCTCTTGTTAATAGTATATAAGATGCATTAAATAAAGAAAAAAGTGTGATTTGCTCAATCTTGTCACACAAATACAGAGAAAACTGCTTGGCAAACAGGTTCCTGTAGTATTTGTTAAATATGTAAATGAGTGGTTTATCTTATTTAAGATGCACCAATAATTTCATAAGAACTGAATATCAAGTTGTCATTTTAACTTCAACACTGCATGGGATATTTATTCAAAAATAAATTTTAAAAAAGTATGCTTATTTTTCCCCTCAAAGTTTTGAACTGTCTGTCGCCTTCTGTCCCAGGCTTCAGGCATTTCAGACTTATGTGATTCTGAATAGCACATGGTAAAACAAATGAGCACAGCATTGACACAGCCTGACCTTTAAATGACAATGAGAGCGAAAGGGCAGAATGAATGTGGCCTTGTCAGACACTTATGAGAATAGAAATTTCTAGCAGCCCCAGAGAAGGTCAAAAAAAGTGTACCATAAATGGAATGAAGAGCCAGCCAAAAGTTTTTTATTGAATGAGGGTGACAGGCAGAGGTCTCTCACAGAATACGTAATGAAGATCATCCAACTCACTCAAACTGAACAATGAACAAGAGGTTATGTGATTTATCTCACAGTCTTAAGTAAGGCATGATCATTAAGAAGAAATAATATATTTTTTAAAGGCAACAATGATCATGTTATAAAAAATTCAAAACACTATCGAAAGACAGGAGCACAACAAGATTCTTTATCATATATTGTCCTTTACTCACCGATTCTTTTGTTTTTTTCAAAACTATCAGTTAATACTAATTTGATTTTTATACATTGCAATGATAGTCTATTCAAATATAACAGTTAATATTTTATTTAAATTCTGAAATTGATGAAAGATTTCAAATCAAAAAGAACTACAATGAAACCGTGGAGATTATATCTATCTATCTCTATCTCTAATCTATATCTATACCTACACCTATACCTATATCTATATCATAATATCTAATCTATATATCTATATATGATTAATATGATTAACACATGAACAAAATGTTTTAGATATGGTGCGTTTGAATGTGAAACCCTCATGTATTTGAACACTTGGAACAAGTTTTGTGATTTGTAGAAACTTTAGGAGCTGGAAACCTACCCTACACCTGTAATAAATGCAGATTAATTTACTCTCTAATTTTTCTATATTCAGAAAATAAAAACAATTCGGATACTTGCACTACCATTTCTTTGCATATATGTAAATTGTCCCATAGAATGAACTATAGAGAAGAAATTTCTTTATTCAAAAATATGCATACATCTAACAAATGTTGCCACTTCTTGTATATATTTAGTTGTAATTTAGCAGTGATTAGAAACATGTGCACAAACTTTGACACATCTTCCTTCGAGAGAATAAACTATTTTTCCTGCTCACAAAATTTGTACCTACCTTATCATATGATTTTGAACAAGAGAATTTGGTGAAATTATATTGTGTTAATTTAAAACTCTAAACCTAGAGTGAAATTGAGAGCCCACTATCCTCTATTCTGCCTTTGTCTAATGAGAATATACCACTATGTAAGGTTATTAAATTAAGAGCATGTGAAGAAGAAAAGGACTGTGTCATAGTTCTCCAGACATCTGAGGTTCACTTGGATCATGGTATCCCCTTCAAGTCATCAAGTAACTAAAACTGCACTAAAAACAGTAAGAAATATTAACAGAAAACTCAGGCATGTGAGCCAACAGTACTGTAGACAAAGAAAAGATATTCAATGAACTTATTTCAGAAATGGTTGTTATACAGCAAACCCCATGTGATTTAGGTCTTTAACTGCCAAGCTTTTCTGGAAGTAAATTAACTTACTGTGAAGGATAGTTTGGTATAGGGTCTAACTTCTAGCAAAGAAGTCAATTTTAACCTAAGCTGCTGGCAAGAGGGAAATAAGTCTTCTCCAGTGAACTGACATTGGATTTATCAGTCACACTCCCAGGCACTACCCATGCACAATAGTTAACGAATACAAAATGAACTCTTTGTTTTCTTTTGTTGTAGGGGTTGTTTTATTTTTATTTGTTTTGTTTTACTGGTTATTTGTTCTGACTTTTACTTTGTGGGGTTTATGTATGTTTTTGAGACTGAGATAGAGAGAAAACATAAAAATGGGTAGGTAGGTAGGTAGGAAGATATAGAGGACATGGGAGTAGTTGAGGATGGGAGAAACATCCTCAAATACATTGTGTGAAAATAAAATTTTAAAAGAGAAAAATTAGAATACTGATATTGAAAGAAGTCAGCAATTAATCTTATGTACAAGGTCCTTTCTATTATTTTATTTACTAATAACTGAATTATTGTGTTCTGCAAATATTAAGGAAGAAATCTATTAAGTATAGTTTTGCTTTAGTTTTGGTACATCATATGCTTTTATATACAAATTCATTAACTAATGTGATAGTTAATTTTGATTAGGAACTTGATTGAATTAAGGAATAATTAAAAGCACCCAATTGGTGTATCTGTGAACCTATTAGGTCATGCGATTTTTCCATCAAACTCATTAGTGAACTAAATAATAGTGGACACTATGAGGGAGTGACGGAACTGTACAAGGTCAGTGTTAGGTGAAATAAGTAGGTTACTGGGGCTGTGTCCTTCAGGGCTGTTTTTTCCAAAATTTTTTACTGTTATGGTTTTCTTCTGCTTCTTGTGTGCCATGAGACAATAGGTTCTGCTATACACAGCTACTCTCACATTGTACCGCCCTCATACAGGCTGAGATTATTGGAAACAAATAACCAGGGACTGAACATCTAAAACCATGAAAAATTTTTTTTCGGAGCTGGGGACCGAACCCAGGGCCTTGCTCTCGCTAGGCAAGCACTCTACCGCTGAGCTAAATCCCCAACCCCGATATTTAATTGTCATTTCAAGGTGTTTCATAACTATTTTTGAGATAGCTATGCAAGTATAACTAGTAGAGTTCCACTGTAACCTTAAACCACACACACACACACACACACACACACACACACACACACACACACACACATACACACACTCACTCACTCACACACACATACACTAAAATACCTCCTTATATATACATTCACAAACACACACACACACACTGACACAGTTATACACACTCACATAGTTTTAAAGAAATATTTCATGACAAACTTCTCAAAATCTATAAAACTCAGTTGTTTTCTCCAGCATTTCATATCATTGCCTATAGTGTTGATATCTTGAGCAGACCCTTTTTTAAATTATTAAACAGTTCATGTTAAAAATAACTTAATCGGGGCTGGAGATGTGGCTCAGGGGTTAAGAGCACCCGACTAGTCTTCCAGAGGTCCTGAGTTCAATTCCCAGCAACCACATGGTGGCTCACAAACATCTGTAAAGAGATCTGATGCCCTCTTCTGGTGTATCTGAAGACAGCTACAGAGTACTTATATATAATAAATAAATAAATACTTTTTTTAAAAAAAGATACTTTAAAAAATAAAAAAAACCTTAATCTTGGCTAAAGAAAATTTCCTCAAGTAATTTTCATGTAAAAATATTTTTCTGTCCCTTAAAATCTGATACTGGTATGCAGTTAAAATAATATGATTTGGAGGAACAGAAGAGAAGAGATGGATGACATTGATAATATCATTTCAAAAATAAAACTAAAATTACTGATAATATCATTTATGGAGAGAGTGTCATTAGGCTATTAATGTTCCTAAAACATAATACAACATATAGGTACTGATACTGTTAAAGGTTAACACATGCAAACACATCTTGTTGCTTTAAAATACTTATAGTCACAAAACTCTAGCATGACTTTGTTCTATTTTTCATTTTTAACAGAGGGTTTACATGAAATTTGGTAAAGCAAGAGATTACTACAGCATGTTACTGATTTCTCAAAGGTTGGAACATATACCATGAGGTTTGTGGAGCTTTCTGTGTCCACCATGAGGCAGTTCCAGGGTGATGATAAGGAGAAAAATCTCTAAGGAGATGTGAGCATCTGTACCATGAGTTATTTGGCATCTGCTCTGTTATGCAGCTCTGGATTCTCCTGTGTTTGGAGAGGAGCTGGAGCAGCAGCATGAAAAGGCCCTTTGAAAGTGCCAAAGGATGCAGGGGAAGGCATCCTTTGAAATGGGTCTCTGATCTCTGAAGCTGGATATTTTGAAATAAAAATATGAGTTGACAAGAACTTAGTATGGACCACCTGTCTCTCTGTTTTACATTTCATGGGCTTATATCAGCCTAATCAAGGTGTACTGGAAAAACCAGGCAGAAAGTTTGTCTGGCATGTTCAAATAGAAAATATAGGCTAATTTAAATGCATATGGATAAAGCAAGAGTTACTAAACCCCCAGAAAAGATGAAAAATTATCAGCTTTAGAAAAACAGCAATGCAGTCATCTGGAAACATGCTGTATTTAAGACAACATGCTTTGCAATAAAGAACTGTCAGGTTTTCTATGATAGCAACTATTATAGCAGTCTTAAGACAAACATCTCACCTACTAAAGAATGAAATTTCATGAGTTTCCAAGATTAATAGTATTCTACTTCTTAATCTGCAGAAAATTTTTGAATAGAAATGGTGATAGCACTTACTAAAAATGACCTTAAATATTGAAATTTATAATATTTGAACTATAGTAATCTTATTATCCATTTCTAAAACTGGCAACATATGAATCATATGAAGCCTGTTATGGATGTCTCCTGAGAGGCTCTGCCAGAGTCTAACTGATACAGGTGAGGATGCTTGCAGCTAACCATCAGACTGAGCACAGGGACCCCAGTGGAGGAGCTAGAGAAAGGACTGAAGGAGCTGAAGGGTTTTGTTTTGAAGAACAAAAATATCAACCAACCAGAGCCCCCCCCCCAGAGCTCCTAGCGACCAAACCACACTTGTAGGAACCCGTGACTTGAGCTGCATATTTAGCAGAAGATGGCATTGTCTGCATTTGTAGGAAGAGAAGCCCTTGGTCCTGTGAAGGCTTGTTTCCCCAGTGTTGGGGAATGCCAGAGCAATGAAGTGGGAGTGAATGCGTGCAAGTGGGAGCATCTTAACAGAAGTATGGGGAGGTAGGAGGGGGAAAGGGGAGGGGTGTTGGGAGATGGGAAATAGGGATAACATTTGTAATGTAAATATATAAAATATCCAATAAAATGTTTTGCAAAAGAAAATGGTGTATAATGCTCAACAGAGAATTCTCAACAGCACTTCAAGAAATATTCAAAGTTCTTAGTCATCAGGGAAATGCAAATCAAGACAACTCTAAGATTCAATCTTACACCCAAATGGCTAAGATAAAAAAACTGAAGTGCTGGTAATGGGGGGGAGGATGGGGAGGGGAAGGTGTTAGGGGGATGTTGGCCTGGGAAGAGGACTAACAATCAAAATGTAAATAAGAAATACTCAAGTTAATAAAGATAAAAAAAAAACAAAAAAACTGAAGTGCTAGCACATACTGTTGAGGATTTGGAGAAAGGGGAACATTCCTCCACTGCTGGTGATAGTGAGAATTGTACAACCACTTTGGAAATCAATTTAGCTGATTCTCAGGAAACTAAGAATAGTACTACCTCAAGACTCCTGGGCATGTACCCAAATGATATTCCACCATCCTACAAAGACACTTGGCTCAGCTATTCATAGCAACTTAATTTGTAATAGCCAGAAACTGGAAACAATCTAGATGTCCCTCAACTGAAGAATGAATAAAGAAAATACATCTACACAATGGAATACTATTCAGCTATTAAAACAATAGACGTCATGAATTTTGCAGGCTTATGGATAAAACTTGAGAATATATTATCCTGTGTGAGACCCTGTTGTGGGAAATATTAACAATTCCATAACCTTTTATCTTGTGGCAGCACCAGCACCATTGAGCCACATGGTACTGTGGAGTACATTTATCTCAGCGGCTCCAAGCTGCCCCCAAGTACTCTCAGACCTAAGCAGTCCGCAGCACCTTGCCACGCTGGTCCCCAGAGGGCCATGTGGAACTAACTGTAGTTTATCTCTGGTTATTATCTCTCCAAGCGGCTCTCTGCTAGCCATGAACTCTCTGGTTCCAACTACCCAGTAAATTCGGGCTCTAGAAGTCCAACATGGGGCTGGCCTATCACAGCTCTCTGCAATGGACTCTGCTCACAATCCCAACAACCGCCTCCTGGTAGTTAAGATATGAACCTCTAACTACCTGATGAAATCATGAATTAATAAACTATAAATTAACACTCAGATTTATGTGTTAAATTCTAAATCCACAATACTTCTACACAATAAACTAAGAGCGATGAAGTTGGAGAAGATGGGTCAGAGTGGGAGCATCTTAATAAGTTCAGGGAGGGAGTAAGGGGAAAGGGGAGGGGTGTTGGGATTGGGGAAGAAGGGAATAAAAATTCTAATGTAAATATGTAAAATATCCAATAAAATGTTTTGCAAAAAAAAAAAAAAAAAAACAAAACCAAACAAACCCAAAACAGAGAATTCTCAACAGCACTAAGAAATATTCAAAGTGACCTGCGGATCCTGGACGGCAGCAGCTCTCTGCTCCCAAACCCCGTGGGAGAGAGACCTCACCGCCTGGTCAGGTAGGCACTCCTGAGGCTGCAGAGCGGAAGAGACCACCAACACTGTCCACCCCTGCCAACATCCCTGGCCCAAGAGGAAACTATACGGCCTCTGGGTTCCCGCAGAGGAGGGCCCAGGAGCAGCAAGACCGCTGCATCTGAGACACCGCCAGAACCTGAAGGGACAGACCGGATAACCAGTTCTCTGCACCCAAATCCCGTGGGAGGGAGAGCTAAACCTTCAGAGAGGCAGACACACCTGGGAAACCAGAAGAGACTGCACTCTGCACACATCTCTGACGCCAGAGGAAAACACCAAACGCCTTCTGGAACCCTGGTGCACGGAAACTCCCGGAAAGGGCGGCGCAGATCTTCCTGGTTGCTGCCCCCACGGAGAGCTCATAAGCAACACCCCACGAGCAAACTTGAGCCTCAGAACCACAGGTAAGACCAACTTTTCTGCTGCAAGTGACCTGCATGGTGAACACCAGACACAGGACCACAGGAACAGCTGAAGACCTGTAGATAGGAAAAACTACACGCCTGAAAGCAGAACACTCTGTCCCCATAACTGACTGAAAGAAAACAGGAAAACAGGTCTACAGCACTCCTGACACACAGGCTTATAGGACAGTCTAGCCACTGTCAGAAATAGCAGAACAAAGTAACACTAGAGATAATCTGATGGCCAGAGGCAAGCGCAGGAACCCAAGCAACAGAAACCAAGACTACATGGCATCATCGGAGCCTAATTCTCCCACCAAAGAAAACGCAGAATATCCAAACACACAAGAAAAGCAAGATCTAGTTTCAAAATCATATTTGATCATGATGCTGGAGGACTTCAAGAAGGACATGAAGAACTCCCTTAGAGAAACACAGGAAAACATTAATAAACAAGTAGAAGTCTACAGAGAGGAATCGCAAAAATGCCTGAAAGAATACCAGGAAAACATAAATAAAGAAGTAGAAGCCCATAGAGAGGAGTCACAAAAATCCCTGAAAGAATTACAGGAAAACACAATCAAACAGTGGAAGGAATTAAAAATGGAAATAGAAGAAATCAAGAAAGAACACATGGAAACAACCCTGGATATAGAAAACCAAAACAAGAGACAAGGAGCTGTAGATACAAGCTTCACCAACAGAATACAAGAGATGGAAGAGAAATCTCAGGAGCAGAAGATTCCATAGAAATCATTGACTCAACTGTCAAAGATAATGTAAAAACTGAAAAAAGCTACTGGTCCAAAACATACAGGAAATCCAGGACTCAATGAAAGATCAAACCCAAGGATAATAGGTATAGAAGAGAGTGAAGACTCCCAACTCAAAGGACCAGTAAATATCTTCAACAAAATCATAGAAGAAAACTTCCCTAACCTAAAAAAAGAGATACCCATAGGTATACAAGAAGCCTACAGAACTCCAAATAGATTGGACCAGAAAAGAAACACCTCCCGTCACATAATAGTCAAAACACCAAACGCACAAAATGAGGAAAGAAAATTAAAAGCAGTAAGGGAAAAAGGTCAAGTAACATATAAAGGCAGACCTATCAGAATCACACCAGACTTTTCGCCAGAAATTATGAAATCCAGAAGATCCTGGACAGATGTCATACAGACCCTAAGAGAACACAAATGCTAGCCCAGGTTACTGTATCCTGCAAAACTCTGAATTAACATAGATGGAGAAACCAAGATATTCCATGACAAAACCAAATTTACACAATATCTTTCTACAAATCCAGCGCTACAAAGGATAATAAATGGTAACGCCCAACATAAGGAGGCAAATTACACCCCAGAAGAAGCAAGAAACTAATTGCCTTGGCAACAAAACAAGGAGAAGAAAAGCACACAAACATAACCTCATATCCAAATATGAATATAACAGGAAGCAATAATCACTATTCCTTAATATCTCTCAACATCAATGGCCTCAACTCCCCAATAAAAAGACATAGATTAACAAACTGGATACCCAACGTGGACCCTGCATTAAGCTGCCTACAGGAAACACACCTCAGAGACAAAGACAGACACTACCTCAGAGTGAAAGGCTGGAAAACAACTTTCCAAGCAAATGGTCAGAAGAAGCAAGCTGGAGTAGCCATTCTAATATCGAATAAAATCAATTTTCAACTAAAAGTCATCAAAAAAGATAAGGAAGGACACTTCATATTCATCAAAGGAAAAATCCACCAAGTTGAACTCTCAATCCTAAATATCTATGCCCCAAATACAAGGGCACCTACATACGTAAAAGAATCCTTACTAAAGCTCAAAACACACATTGCACCTCACACAATAATAGTAGGAGATTTCAACACCCCACTCTCATCAATGGACAGATCATGGAAACAGAAATTAAACAGAGACGTAGACAGACTAAGAGAAGTCATGAGCCAAATGGACTTAACGGATATTTATAGAACATTCTATCCTAAAGCAAAAGGATATACTTTCTTCTCAGCTCCTCATGGTACTTTCTCCAAAATTGACCATATAATTGGTCAAAAAACGGGCCTCAACAGGTGCAGAAAGATAGAAATAATCCCATGTGTGCTATCGGACGACCACGGCCTAAAACTGGTCTTCAATAACAATAAGGGAAGAATGCCCACATATACGTGGAAATTGAACAATGCTCTACTCAATGATAACCTGGTCAAGGAAAAATAAAGAAAAGAAATTAAAAGACTTTTTAGAATTTAATGAAAATGAAGGTACAACATACCCAAACTTATGGGACACAATGAAAGCTGTGCTAAGAGGAAAACTCATAGCACAAAGTGCCTACTGAAAAAACAGGAAAAGAACATATGTCAGCAGCTTGACAGCACACCTAAAAGCTCTAGAACAAAAAGAAGCAAATACACCCAGGAGGAGTAGAAGGCAGGAAATAATCAAACCCAGAGCTGAAATCAACCAAGTAGAAACAAAAAGGACCATAGAAAGAATCAACAGAACCAAAAGTTGGTTCTTTGAGAAAATCAACAAGATGGATAAACCCTTAGCCAGACTAATGAGAGGACACAGAGAGTGTGTCCAAATTAACAAAATCAGAAATGAAAAGGGAGACATAACTACAGATTCAGAGGAAATTCAAAGAATCATCAGATCTTACTATAAAAACCTATATTCAACAAAACTTGAAAATCTGCAGGAAATAGACAATTTCCTAGACAGATACCAGGTACCGAAGTTAAATCAGGAACAGATAAACCAGTTAAACAACCCCATAACTACTATGGAAATAGAAGCAGTCTTTAAAGGTCTCCCAACCAAAAAGAGCCCAGGTCCAGACGGGTTTAGTGCAGAATTCTATCAGACCTTCATAGAAGACCTCATACCAATATTATCCAAACTATTCCACAAAATTGAAACAGATGGAGCACTACCGAATTCCTTCTATGAAGCCACAATTACTCTTATACCTAAACCACACAAAGACCCAACAAAGAAAGAGAACTTCAGACCAATTTCCCTTATGAATATCGATGCAAAAATACTCAATAAAATTCTGGCAAACCGAATCCAAGAGCACATCAAAACAATCATCCACCATGATCAAGTAGGCTTCATCCCAGGCATGCAGGGATGGTTTAATATACGGAAAACCATCAACGTGATCCATTATATAAACAAACTGAAAGAACAAAACCACATGATCATTTCATTAGATGCTGAGAAAGCATTTGACAAAATTCAACACCCCTTCATGATAAAAGTCCTGGAAAGAATAGGAATTCAAGGCCCATACCTAAACATAGTAAAAGCCATATACAGCAAACCAGTTGCTAACATTAAACTAAATGGAGAGAAACTTGAAGCAATCCCACTAATATCAGGGACTAGACAAGGCTGCCCACTCTCTCCCTACTTATTCAATATAGTTCTTGAAGTTCTAGCCAGAGCAATCAGACAACAAAAGGAGGTCAAGGGGATACAGATCGCAAAAGTAGAAGTCAAAATATCAATACTTGCAGATGATATGATAGTATATTTAAGTGATCCCAAAAGTTCCACCAGAGAACTACTAAAGCTGATAAACAGCTTCAGCAAAGTGGCTGGGTATAAAATTAACTCAAATAAATCAGTAGCCTTTCTCTACACAAAAGAGAAACAAGCCGAGAAAGAAATTAGGGAAACGACACCATTCATAATAGACCCAAATAATATAAAGTATCTCGGTGTGACTTTAACCAAGCAAGTAAAAGATTTGTACAATAAGAACTTCAAGACTCTGAAGAAAGAAATTGAAGAAGACCTCAGAAGATGGAAAGATCTCCCATACTCATGGATTGGCAGGATTAATATAGTAAAAATGGCCATTCTACCAAAAGCGATCTACAGATTCAATGCAATCCCCATCAAAATACCAATCCAATTCTTCAAAGAGTTAGACAGAACAATTTGCAACTTCATCTGGAATAACAAAAAACCCAGGATAGCCAAAACTATCCTCAACAATAAAAGGACTTCAGGGGGAATCACTATCCCTGAACTCAAGCAGTATTACAGAGCAATAGTGATAAAAACTGCATGGTATTGGTACAGAGACAGACAGATAGACCAATGGAACAGAATTGAAGACCCAGAAATGAACCCACACACCTATGGGCACTTGATTTTTGACAAAGGAGCCAAAACCATCAAATGGAAAAAAGATAGCATTTTCAGCAAATGGTGCTGGTTCAACTGGAAGTCTACTTGTAGAAGAATGTAAATCAATGCATTCTTTTGCCCTGTGCAAAACTCAAGTCCAAGTGGATCAAGGAACTCCACATAAAACTACGTACACTTAAACTAATAAAAGAGAAAGTGCGGAAGAGGCTTGAACACATGGGGAAAATTTCCTGAACAGAACACCAATGGCTTATGCTCTAAGATCAATAATTGACAAATTGGATCTCATCAAACTGCAAAGCTTCTGTAAGGCAAAGGACATTGTGGTTAGAACAAAACGGCAACCAACAGATTGGGAAAAGATCTTTACCAATCCTACAACAGATAGAGGCCTTATATCCAAAATGTACAAAGAACTCAAGAAGTTATACCGCAGGGAGACAAATAACCCTATTAAAAAATGGGGTTCAGAGCTAAACAAACAATTCACAGCTGAGGAATGCCGAATGGCTGAGAAACACCTAAAGAAATGTTCAATATCTTTAGTCATCAGGGAAATGCAAATCAAAACAACCCTGAGATTTCACCTCACACCAGTGAGAATGGCTAAGATCAAAAACTCAGGTGACAGCAGATGCTGGCGAGGATGTGGATTAAGAGGAACACTCCTCCATTGTTGGTGGGATTGCAGACTGGTACAACCGTTCTGGAAATTAGTCTGGAGGTTCCTCAGAAAATTGGACATTGAACTGCCTGAGGATCCAGCTATACCTCTCTTGGCATATACCCAAAGATGCCCCAACATATAAAAAAGACACGTGCTCCACTATGTTCATCGCAGCCTTATTTATAATAGCCAGAAGCTGGAAAGAACCCAGATGCCCTTCAACAGAGGAATGGATACAGAAAATGTGGTACATCTACACAATGGAATATTACTCAGCTATCAAAAACAATGACTTTATGAAATTCATAGGCAAATGGTTGGAACTGGAAAATATCATCCTGAGTGAGCTAACCCAATCACAGAAAGACATACATGGTATGCACTCATTGATAAGTGGCTATTAGCCCAAATGCTTGAATTACCTTAGATGCCTAGAACAAATGAAACTCAAGACGGATGATCAAAATGTGAATGCTTCACTCCTTCTTTAAAAGGGGAACAAGAATACCCTTGGCAGGGAATAGACAGGTAAAGATTAAAACAGAGACTGAAGGAACACCCATTCAGAGCCTGACCCACATGTGGCCCATACATATACAACCATCCAATTAGACAAGATGGATGAAGCAAAAGAAGTGCAGGCTGACAGGAGCAGGATGCAGATCGCTCCTGGGAGACACAGCCAGAATACAACCAAACACAGAGGGAATGCCAGCAGCAAACCACTGAACTGAGAATGGACCCCGTTGAAGGAATCAGAAAAGAACTGGAAGAGCTTGAAGGGGCTTGAGACCCCATATGTACAACAATGCCAAGCAACCAGAGCTTCCAGGGACTAAACCACTACCTAAAGACTATACATGGATTGACCCTGGACTCTAACCTCATAGGTAGCAATGAATATCCTAGTAAGAGCACCAGTGGAAGGGGAAGTCCTGGGTCCTGCTAAGACTGAACCCCCAGTGAACTAGATTGTTGCGTGGAGGGTGGCAATTGGGGGAGGATGGGTAGAGGAACACCCATAAAGAAGGGGAGGTGGGAGGGGGATGTTTGCCGGAAACCGGGAAAGGGAATAATATTCAAAATGTATATAAGAAATACTTAAGTTAATAAAAAAAAATAAAAAATTCAAAAAAAGAGAAATATTCAAAGTTCTTAGTCATCAGAGAAATGCAAATCTAAACAACTCTGAGGTCCAGTCTTGGGGAGTTTCCCAAGTCTCAGGGGTATCCCCAGTAAGTCTCTGGTCTCAACCTCCTGTACCTTACTAAAATTCCTGGCATGGTTTTATGTCTCACACTTTGGGGCTCTCAAAGATTGAACCACCAGCACAAGTTCATACACAGGCTGGACCTAGGCCCAGCAGCACATATGGAGAAGATGTGCAGCTTGGTTCTCTTGTAAGTTCCAAACAACTTGAGCAGGGGCTATCCCAAAAGCTTTTGCCTGTCTATGGGATATGTACTTCTAGCTAGGCTGCCTTGTCTGGTCTCAGTGGGAGAGGATGTGTCTAGCCCCACAGAGACTTGATAGGCCAAGGTGGGGGCATACCCAGGGGAGCCCACCACATTCTCAGGGAGAAAGGGAGAGAAATGGAGGGAGGGAATGTTGGAGGGTTGGCCAGTAGGGGGAGCAGGGATCAGGATGTAAAGAAATTTTAAAAAAAAGTTGCTTCCTGGTAATTAATATTAAATTTTATATATAGGGGACTCTGTGGGTATGCTTAAGTGTGGCTATAAACAACAGGAAAACCAGGTTTTGAGGCAGAGATTGCTTGCAGGGGGAACTCCTAAAGCCATGATGTGCTAGCAGGCAATCTTATTTCCTATAATCATAAATGAAATATATTTTAGAAATATTGAACTGGGTATCACAACTTTACATAACTCATAGTGAAACAAAAGTCAGATGAATGCAGATATCTGTAGTATATGAAGAATCTTTAATGTTTGCTGAAAACAGGTATATGATCAAACTAACAAACCAAATCTCAGTGGCAAACTAAAAGGTATATTCAATTCTACTTATAATCATAGTTTTGCTATCGAAGGGTTGTTCTTGATTGTCAACTTGTCTTCATTGGGTATAAACAAAGTCCAAGCTTCTGGATACACATGTAGTTAATTTATCCTAATTAAATCATTTGAATGGGAAGAACAAATTTTATTCTAGGTATTTTGCAGCCAGAATATTCAACTTTAATTTAGGCAGCACCTTCAGGTTGGTGGCAGCCTATATAAAAATCATGGAAGAAGGAAATGTTCACTCTTTGCATGCCTGCCTCCACTCACCCTGATAAGTTTATTTTTATAACTGATATTGCTCTGGATCCCAACATATACTGAGGATCATCTGAGACTCGTAGTCTTATGGACTGGTCAAACAACTACTGGACTCTTTGTTTTGTTAGTAGACAGCTATTGTTGGGCTATCAAGACTAGAGTAGATAAGGCACTCTAATACATCACATGTTTATAATATATATGATATGAAATATATATATTCATTATACAGAAACATATATGTAAATATTAATTATATCAGTTATGTTCTTCTAGAGAACCCTCTAGAGCAGTGGTTCTCAACAAAAGATCTAATGCTATGATCTTTTAATACACTCTCAGGTTTGGGGATGACTAACAATAAAATTAATTTCATTGATATTTCATAACTATAATTTTGCTATGTTACTAGTTATAATGTTATATAATATCTGATATT
The DNA here is from genome assembly GCF_011064425.1 of Rattus rattus. NCBI lineage: Eukaryota > Metazoa > Chordata > Mammalia > Rodentia > Muridae > Rattus > Rattus rattus. Next base: position 42,900,638 of record NC_046164.1, on the reverse strand, counting down.
CAGGATATATGGTATGGGGCCCCAATGAAAGGGTCATTTGCCTACTAAAAGGGTTGTGATTCGCAAGTTGAGAATCACTGCTATAGAGTGTCTTGAGTAGCCCTCACTTTGAGCTAATACACTGCCTATCATAAGTCTATTATAGCCAAGTCATTTGGCAGAAATTGTGAAGTGGGTCTGTCCTTATAAAATGCATATTTTGTACCCTAGAAAGCAGCAAGCTTGAAATTGCGGGAGGCCAGAATTAATGATTATTTTAATCAGGGGAAAAGTAAACTACTCTTTCATATATAGGAATAAATTTACTTGAAATATAAGAGAAATCATTACATCACTCAAGTCAGAAAAGCCTTAACACTCACAAGAATCCAGTGAGAGGGTTCAAAGATGGCAATAAAATGAAACTCGCTGTTTCACTTCCAAGTATACTGAAGCTTCAGTGGGAATATGAGTGTCATTTTACGTATTGAAGTAAGCCTAAACAGAGAAACAATGCACTGGGAAAAATCCATAAAATGCTTGTACCTCCAAGCATTTGGTGGTTCCTTCACAGTTGTATGAAATTGGTCAAGACATTTCTGGAAAGAATGCTCAGTAACACTGCCATGTAAGATGAACATGTTGATTTCTCTTTTTTTTCCATATTTTATTTTTGTATTATGATTCCATATGATATATGTATATATATGCAGTGCTTGTAAAATATATACATGCACACTCAAAATAACACACATAACATTTTCTCTGGACAGAGATCACTTAGTTAAGTTGTTAAAATATATGATGTCCTATATAATGTACACCATGCATATTTAACAAATCCTATAATATAGAGAGAAATATATTTTTTCTTTGAAGATTGTACTTTCTTTATGGCTAAGAAACAAGTCCTTATCAACCTTTTAATGTAAAGCTACCAGGAGCCTTGGGAATGCTGTGCACAAGAAAACTAATTTGATGACAGTCTAAAATATTTTAGGAATAAAATAATAACTATGATGATATAGTAATTAGACCATTTTCAGTTCTTTGCAGGATCACTAAAGGTATGATGACACATTGTGAATTTGATGTTATCAAGAGATGTGTAGGATTGCTTACAGTACTGGTGTGTCTACCTATGAAATATGTCTACAGAAGATTGTCTTTGGAGGGTGACATATGGAAAGAACCTGGTTGGAATGTGGCTGGTATTTCCAAAAGACTGCTGGTCTAGAAGAAAGTTGAAGGAAGGTAATGTACACACAAACAAATGGTCCATTTTATTGTCTCTGAAAATTGTCACGATTTCCTAGGGTTCCTGTAGCTGTTCAGTACTTAGCAGGCATGGCCAAAACATCTAGAATCTTGTTTTGGATCTGTCCTTAATGCACTTAATCTCTTATGAACCCTTGAGAGTAGTATATGATACTCTCAGTGAGTAGAAAATTATCTGCCTTCAGATAATCCTTTTACAAGTTATTATTCCCAGTAAACTAAGTTCTATAATTTCATTATTACATTTCAATTATATAATAGGTATATTGTATCCATATACTCTTATACGAAAACATTCCTTTTTCTCACTCCAGCACTGATTTAATTTTTGCTCACTAATAGAACAGAATATTTCTGGCCACTAACACAATTACATTTTTATTGAGACTCACTTGCAAGTGGAAATTGACCTTTTATCAGAATACTGAAATATCTTTGTAGACAGGTACTATGCTAGCCTTGGGCTCCTCAAAGAAATTAACCTTAGATTTGATAGTTTTAAACAACAGAAATTCATTCTATCACACTTCTGGAGGCCAGAGGCCCTAAATCAAGATTGGCAAGACTTTGCTCTCTCCCTGGATCCAAGCAGACATTTTTCATTGCTCTTCTCATTTTTCAATGGCTCAGGGGATGGCAAAAAGGCTGATTTCCACCCACATTGTCTGGGAGTGCTTGCTCTTCCTCTCTTGTCTTCTTTCCTTAGGAGGGCAAACATTTTGGACTAAAGAACTATCTATATAATCCAGGATGATCTTGCCTCAAGATACCAAAAGTAAGTAATTCTATATTTATAGCCTCAAAGTCTCTTTGCTCAAGTTAAGTCACATAAAACTGTGTTCAAAGTGGACTACACATTTGGAGCCAAAATTGAAGTACCTGTAAATACCAACCTTCTACATTGTACTTTGGCATTCCTCTTTTATATTTAGATAGTTTATTCAATTTTTGTTGATGAAACACATATTTTATTTTTATATTATTCTGTCATATAAAGGTTTTAAGACTGAATTTTAGTAATAAACTATGACATACATGTAAAATCAGTTAATATGGTGTATTTATACACTTACAATATATTATTATTATAAAACAGATAGTAAAGGCCATTTTCTTTTCTACTTGGTAAAGAATTCTGTTTCTCCTTGCAAGTGATATGTATTATGACAATCAGTTCTCCTGCATATAGGTCAGCTTTTCTTAAGCATATACAAATAATTCCAAAGAATACTTTTCTTCTTTTGCAAATACATGCATTTTTTGTGAGTTTTCAGAAACACTTTACAATACTCCATTTTCCTTCTTTTTTTTTTTTAGTTTTTCTCTATAATTTTTTATAAGTACATTTCAAATGTTATCTTCTTTTCCAGTTGGTTTCTCCTGTAAAAACCCACTATCTTCCACCTGCTTCTGTGAGGGTGCTTCTTCACTCACCCACCACTCCCTCCTACCTCCACATCTTGACATTCCCCTACACTGGTGCTTCAAACCTTCACAGGACCAGGGGCCTCTCCTACCATTGATGCTTGACAAGGCCATCCTCTGCTACATATGTGGCTGGAGCCATAGATCCATCTCTGTGTACTCTTGGGATGGTGGTTTAGTTCCTGGGAGTTCTGGGTGGGGGGTTCTGTTTGTTTGATAATGCTGTTGTTGTTATGGGGTTATAAACCCCTTCAGCTCCTTCAGTCTTTTCTCTAACTCCTTCATTGGGGACCATATTCTCAGATTAATGGTTGGCTACAAGCAACTACTTCTGTATTTGTCAGATTCTGGTAGAGCCTCTCAGAAGACAGCTATATGAGGATCCTGTCTGCATGCACTTCTTGGCATCCACAATATTGTCTGGGTTTGGTAGCTGTATATCTGGGATGGATCCCCAGGTGGGGCAGTCTCTGGATGGCCTTTCCTTTAGTCTCTGCTCCACACTTTGTCTTCATATTTCTTCCTGTGAGCATTTTTGTTGCCCCCTCTAGGAAGTACTGAAGCATCCACACTTTGGTCTTCCTTCTTCTTGAGCTTCTTGTATTCTTTGAATTGTATCCAAGGTTTTGGGCTAATATCCACTTATCAGTGAGTACATACCATGTATGTTCTTTTGTGACTGGGTTACTTCACTCAGGATGATATTTTCTAGTTCCATCAATTTGCCTAAAAATTTCATGAGTCATTGTTTTTAATAGATGAGTAGTACTCTATTGTGTAAATGGACCACATTTTCTGCATCCATTCCTCTCTTGAAGGACATCTGGGTTCTTTCCAGCTTCTGGCTATTATAAAGAAGGCTGCTTTGAACATAGTGGGGCATTTGTCCTTGTTATATGTTGAAGCATCTTTTGGGTATATGCGCAGGAGTATTATAGATGGGTTCTCAGGAAGCACTATGTCCAGTTTTCCAAGGAACCACCAGACTGATTTCCACAGTGGCTATACTAGCTTGCAAGCCTGCCAACAATGGAGGAGTGCTCCTCTTTCTCCACATCCTAGCCAGCATCTGTTGTCACCTGAGTTTTTGATCTTACATTCTGACAGGTAGAATCTCAGGGTTGTTTTGATTTGCACTTCCCTGATGACTAAAGATGGTGCACATTTCTTTAGGTGCTTCTTGGCCAATCGATATTCCTCATTGAGAATTCTTTTTTGTTTTTACCTCTGTACCCCATTTTTAATAGGTTCATTTAGTTCTTTGGAGTCTAACTTCTTGAGTTCTTTGTACATATTGGATATTAGCCTTCTATTGGATGTAGGATTGGTAAAAGTCTTTTACCAATCTGTTGGTTGCCTTTGTCCAAAGACAGTGCCATTTGCCTTAGAGAAGCTTTGCAGTTTTATGAGGTCCCATTTGTCGATTCTTGGTCTTAGAGCATCAGCCATTGGTGTTCTGTTCAGGAAATTTTTCACAGTGTCCATGTGTTCAAGGCTCTTCCCCACTTTTTCTTCTATTAGTTTAAGTGTATCTGGGGTGATGTGGAGGTCCTAGGTCTACTTGGACTTGAGCTTTGTACAAGGCAATAAGAATGATAGATTTGCATTCTTCTACATGCTGACTGCCAGCTGAAACAGCACCATTAGTTGAAAATGCTGTCTTTTTTTTCCATTGGATGGTTTTAGCTCTTTTGTCAAAGATCAAGTGACCATAGGTATGCAGGTTTACTTCTGGGTCTTCAATTCTATTCCATTGATCTACCTGCCTCTCTCTGTATGACTACTGTATAGTTTCCATCACTATTGTTCTGTAATACAGCTGGAGGTTAGGGAAGATGATTTCCCTAGAAGTTCTTTTATTGAGAGTACCTTATTCTGAATTCTATTCAGAATTTATAGCCAATGAATTCTGACTCTCATTGTTAGCTCCAGTATTTACTATCCATATGACTTTAAGCTTCTTTCTTTCTCTTTGATAAGAGTTCTCCATACACCCCTGTCTGGCGCACATCTTTCTATGCAGACCAGACTGACTTCAAATTCATAGAGATCCATTTGCCTCTACCTCCCAAATTCCAGGATTAACAGTATGCCAGACAATGGCCAATATCTTAATTTTTAACTGGAAAATTTCTTTACATTCTCCAGACAAGAATAGGTACACATTATGTGTTCAGGGAGGGGCTGACATGCAACAGGTGCTCACAAAGTGTTCATCGTAATGATTATTAGTTTCCTAAGAAGTAGAACAGTGCAAACTTCCTCCCTTCTTCTAAAGTTAAGAGAATAAGCAGTATGTTTTTCTATTAATTTAGATTTAAAGTTCTTGTGTAATGGACCTGAATGCTCGTGTAAGTTGAACACATGATTTCTGCATCAGGTCGATGAATATGGCCCTCCCTTTAGATCACACCCATGTTTGCTCCTCAGCTTTCTCACCCTTCTGTGAGGAATTTGTCCTTAACGGCCAACAGGAGTGTTAGCATACAGGCTTTTTTCCTTGAAGAAATTATGCTGACGTTATTTAAAATTACTTTGATTTTCCTGGGTAATTGTCATGGTGTTTATTTTAAAATTCTCATTTTGTTCAATTTATTCTATTTTATATTGTACTTTATTTCCTTTAAAAGTAATCTCTTTCCCAAAAGAGATTTTGGGAGAGCAAAGTCACTTAGTAATTGATAACTATGTCTTAGTTATAGATAAATTTAAGCCAATTTCTAATATTATATATTTATTAAACACCATTGTACAAGACAGAACAAATAGTTAATGATTCAACTAAAAGTATTAAGCTGAGTTGGGAGAGAAATTTTAAGGTATTTTGGGGAACAATGTAATTCTAACTTGTAAGTCATATCATAAAATATCAACAATTACTTTTTTGTTTATCACATTAGTTTTAATGTGTGTTGAATAAAAATATTAATCTGTTTGTGAAATATATAGAGAAAAAGAAAACATACATTAGTGACATTGGGATTTAATTTTGATTAACATTTTTCTTCAGGCTACATACACTTCAATTATATAGTTGAGCATTTTTTCTTCTGTAGTTTTCTTAGGAAAAATACTAAATGTCAAATGATAAAGATAGATGAGGTAAATCAAATGCAATCGTTTAGAACATTGCTCCTTTTTTTGAAGTGTATTTATAAAATTAAATTTTATGGTACAGGATTTTGGGTTAATATCAGGTAAAAGTTTAAAATTTGCATATTAATAGGGTGATTTTATGGAGAAATTGAGACTATACAATTATATGACATCTTTTCTCTTTTGACAAAGTGCTAAATTAAGAAATTCAAAGATATATACCCAATTTACACAAAATTTATCTGTAGTGATGACATAATCTTCCTGTCTACATTATAGGAAAATATTAATTAAAAAAATTACAGCAAGTAAATGAGAGAAAGTTTTTTTTTTTTAATGTGGACATATTTTTACCAAAAGAAGCCATCTCCCTTGGAGATCTTGCCATTTGAGCATTCCAGAATGATGAGCCTTTGTTACCCAAGTTCAGCCAAGGATTGCAGTTCTATAGAAGACAAATGAAAAGAACTGGGTTAATTCTCTTATAAGGAGATTTGCATTTTGCTATTTCCAGGGTGTCTTTTCAAGATTGATGAATAGGAAATGAGATAAGAAAGCCCCTCAAAAGCCACTGTTGCTGAATATGATAGAAAAATTATCATGGCTGAAAGATGGATCAAGTTCCTGTCTAGTAAAGCCAGAGAAAATTCTCTTGTGTTATCAACTAATCTTTCCCAAGAGGGACTATTATACAAGCGACATGGTATCGCTTCCTTTTTTCCTGGAATCCAGGTCCCTGTTCACTGCAGCAATATAACAGATGGTATGCCAACACAAGCTCAATCCATTCAAGTCTCAGAGAACATCTCTGAAGAGAGATGAAGCCAGTTAAAAACTCTATCACAAAACCAAAAGGGCTTCCTGATACTTTACTTCTAGTTTTGAGTTCATACCATACTGTCTTTTATCTCCAGGCATTTCCACATCCTCTTTCCTCTCTCTCCCTATCTTCATTTAGCTATACCCTCTTTAACCTCAACTTTAAGTTTTTGTTTAAGAGTGACTACTACAAATATGCCTTCGTAGATCCCAAAACTAAACTATTTAGTTCCATCATTGCTGAAACACCCTCCTGTTCTCTTGTGGATTAATCACTCTTTCTGTAAACTCATCACTTTTGCCAGTTTACATTTGATGCCTGATTTTCTTTTCAGTATCCATAAGTACTATAGCTATTAAGTACCACAGTTGTTTGTTTCAGGCTTCCTACTGTCCTAACATGGACATTGGCACAGCAGTATTTATCTCTATCACTGAATGTGTTGCACATCTTTCTACCTCAATAAATACATTTTGACGAAGTAATATGTAATATCGAAGACAAAGCAATTCTGATACTTTGTACTTTGTATGTTAGGAGTTCTACATGTCTTGGGGAGTGTTTATTTTCTAGACTAATGAGTGTAACTAAAGATTGGAAAATTGCTGTGTAAAGCTTTATTTGATTAGCGTAAGTTGTAAGATATCTGAAGCAAAATTTACCATTACTTAATCAAAGCTTTGGGTCTATTTACTATTCTTTAGAAAGTTCCAGTTCTGATAGTTTTATTTTCATTTTCCTTTATATGGTATGTATTATCTTTTATGATATCTTTTTATTTCAGATTATAAGGTAGTTAATATTGTTCCCATTTTGTAAACAAAAAGATGTCTTAGAAAAAAAGACGCAATGTTGTTACTTTATCCATCTTTTTGTAGTCAGTCTTTGTCATTCCCTTGTCATCTATTTGAACATAGACTTTCCTATATCAGAAGCAGGGCTTGGTCATCCTTATCATGATTTTCAGGACAGTACCTTCTCCCAGGTCCTCAGGGTGGTCAATGTCTATGTCTGTGTGTATTATAAACTTGCCTTCTTTTGGCATCACCTTCTAGAAAACATAGGAACAGCCTCCTAATGACTTCATTAGCTGTCACATAACTAATGTGGGTTTCATGGCTTACTCAAGGAAATATCTGCTTTCCTTATACCTACTTACTAGAACCTATCATGAGAAATATACTTGGATAACACTTTAATACTACAAACACTCTGGCTGCAAGGTCACTGCTCTGTGGCTTGCTACCTGTTAGTGAGGCTAATGCCCTTGAGCCCTTTCCTTTGGCTTTTGACAAACACCTGTCCTCTCACCCCTCTTCTCTCAGGAATTATTTTTGTTAATGCTTTTTTTGTTTTCCCCCAGTGTCTCATCCAAACACTGTCCCTAAAGTTTCTTCTTATTAATATACACTGGCTTAGTTGATAACAAAATATTCCATGAGAGAAACTTCAGGAAGGAAGTTTATTTTATATTTAGGCCTTAGGGGATATCAAGAGCATGAAACAGCTGACCAGTTGTGTCCATATCCAGGAAGCAGAGGCTCTACTTTGTCTTTTTCCTTTTTATTTAGTGTGGGGCCTGAATGCATAGAGTAGCTCTAGTTTTGTATTTGTGGTTGGGGGTGCGATCTTTCCATATCAGTTTAAATCTCTGTAAAAATATTTCTCACATACACGTTCAGACATGTCTCTTTTAAGTGATTCTCAATATAGTCAAGTTGATAATACAGACTAGGCATCATATGGTTTTTGGAGTACAGCTACATTAGTAGAGATAGGCTGAACACAGCTTAGACAAAATCCACAAGAACATTTTTCAGTATAAGCAAACTCCACAGGACAAGACTATCTAGTCACTGCTTAAACTCATACACACCTGACAATGCAAATCACTAAAATATACAATAACAGACTTATTATGAATACTCACCAAACTACCTGGAACTGTTAGTGAAGAAATATCATTTACAGCTACTCTCTAGAGAGAGAAATCAAGACAGAATTAGAAAAAAACCTGCCAAAATGTCACTTATAATTATTAAAACTATGGTAGATTAATCAAAATTTCTTGTAACCTCAATGGCAATATATATGAAAAGTATTTTATACATTATCTTTATAAGTGAAAATGAATACATTCCTACTAGATATAAAAATAAAATAGAAGGCGCCACATTGTGCAAAATATTATTCAAATGATGTTTAATTGGAAAATTAAGTTTGTTATAAGAAAACAATAAGTTAAGTTTCTTAATGGAAAGGTTATTGCAATGAGAGAGAATGCAAGGCTCATAAATGAAAATCTATCCAAAAACAGACAACTAGAGAACACTAGCTTTCATTTTTTATAGCTTAAAATTAGTGTTATTATTTAAAAGCTCATGTTTCTTTTCACATGTCTTGACATTTTCATCAATGAGATAAGTAACATCAGCTTAATAGTCATTGTTTAGCACCACTCAATGGTTTAGGGGTTTTATTGAATGGTAGTGAAGTCATGTGCTATACTGGCAGTAGCTTCCCCCACAATGACTTGAATCTGAAGAGTCTCCCACAGGCTCATGTTAGAACACTGGATCTGAAGCTGGTGGCTCTGTGTAGGAAGCAGTAGATCATTTGGGAGGGGGGCTGTGGTTGGTAGCTTCAGTTTCAAAATCTTCTTGGCTACTACTTTAAATAAGTCTCTACGTTTTGATTCTGCTCCTATGAACTCCACAAAGCTTTCTTTGCCATGATTGTAGCTTCTGGAAACACGAGACAAAACAAACGTTTCCTCCCTGAAGTCCCTTTTCACAGGCTCTGTCACAGTGACAGTGAGTGGAAGTCAGAATTCATATTTTAGCTTTCTTAGATTTTCTACTCGTTTGTAGAAGAAGCTTAGAGCATCTGTTATGAGGAAAATTTTCAGCAAACCTAAGAATTAGAGATATTTTAACATTGGTCTGTTTCTTTCTCACTCCTATATTTGCTTCATGAAAATAAGATGTATTAATTCAGTCAGAATACATGCGATAAGTATGACTTAAGGTGAGCCAAAGTTGGAACGGCTTGGAAGGGAAGTTGTTGTTGAGTCAAGCTCAGGAGACTTTTTTCTATCATTGAAGTTGCTCATAAGGATGCTGATGTCCTTGTTAGAACCTTTGGTGACTATAGCAATCACCAATTTAACTCTTCTCTGACTTTACTTGCTTATCACCTGTGACCTCTTTCTTATTACTGGCCTTCTAATTATTTTTTCTTAACATAGCAACTTCTCTGGTCATGAGACATGAGAAAAACCTTGGACCCCTATACACATGCATTTCAGTTTGTAAGTAACTGAAGCAGTTTGATTCAAAGAACACTACAAAAAATAGTGGCTTGTTATTTTTCTTCTTTATTAAATGCTGTATTTTTCATAACATTAAATGCTTAAAGCATAGAAAATGAAACACTAGTTTCCATGGAGTTATTGGCTCCATCTTTGGCTCCAGCGTTTTACTAATATAATTAAATGTAAGTAGATTCAGCATGAACATAATTTTATAAAATGATTTTCTTATGGAAAAAAGATGCCTAACGTTTGTCAGTGAATAAACTCAGTATTAGGTTGATAATTTTGTTTTTTTTTCTTTTACATTATAGCAAAAACAGAGTTTATATAGCCAGAGGCAATCTTAAGTGAGAAAAATATAAATTTATTTCACTTTGTTCTACAATGAGTAATCAAATTAGAAAAATTTATTTCACACATTGAGTACTTCTTGCATACAATACATTGTTTCACTATATGTTCACCTTATAGAAATTTGTCTATGCTAAATCTACACTATTACATGTAATGCTTGAGCACTGGTTCTAAGATATAAATGTGAATCAGAACCCCCATAAACTATTGTGAAGATCTCCGTTCTAGGGCTCACATTAAGAATTTCTGTAGTCTTGGGGCTCAACATGCTCATTTCAGAAGACTTCATGGTATGTTTCTAATCCAGGGAACACACACAATTAGAGACACTCTGCCTGCAATAGCTATATTCTCGTTTGTTCTGCATGAGAACATATGAGAATCTCATGTTCTCAGATTCATGTTCATGTTCAGAGATATGTTTCTGCACACCATATCTATTAATAAATAAGTCATCATTCAACAGACGTTGTTAAATTACATATTTGTTCCAGGTGCTCTGTTGGCATGGTTCCTGACTATAGAATATCAGCAAGTAGTGACTTATTTAATTTTGTATTGCTGGGTTAAAATACCGAGATCAAGGCCATTTTTAAAATACTCTTTCATTGGACTATAACATCACCTTCATGCCCCCTGAAACTTGAAGAGTAGATAAAAGCTCATTGCTCTATGTAGAAGTAGGAGAGAGAACTAACTCAAAATGGCAGAGGCTTTTAAAAACCCATAGCCTACCACCAGTGATATACCTCCCCACAAAAAGCCACATTTCCTAATCCTTCCCAAACAGTTCCATCAAGTGGAGGCCAACTATTAAAATATATGACCTTTTTCAGGTCATTCACATTCTTCCAGTGGTTAAAGAATATAGAAACTGTTCACAGACTACATAATAAGCTCACAAGTAAAATCACTAAAATGTGTGCAAATATCAAAGGATGTGGTCAAGTGATATGTATTTGTATAAGTGTTTGTGAGGTGGTGGGTTCCATGCCAGGAACACACACACACACACACACACACACACACACACACACACACCACAGACACATACCACATACACACACACACACACACTAAATAAACACATGCACACACACTAATTAAATAAAATAAATAACAAATTCTTTACCTCTTGTCTGCCTCATAAGTGAGGTCACAAAATTAACCATGTCAATAGTTTTATGTAAGAACTGTCAAAATGGCTCCTTCTAGAGGCCCCTATTAATTGTGTGAATAAAATAATATAATTTCTTCATTCCAGAAATGTTTTTAGTGGTTAACTATGATTCCTGCTCTTTCAGAGGATTGGAGTTCACTTTGCAGCATCATGATGAAGGTGACAACCTTTGGTAACTCCAGATCAGGAGACCTTAAACCTTCTAGCCTCTGTGTACATCTTCACACACACATATCATAAGCTTACACACACACACACAACACACACACACACACACACACACACACACACACACACATATATATATATATACATAAAATAGTGATATATGTCTATGTATGTGATATGATACATATGAGATATATACATATATAACAATTTCTGTAGCCCATATAAAATGACAAGTTGAATAAGTAATTTTAAGTATTTCCTGGAATTATCTCTCATACGAAGGGTGCTTTATTATCTGTATCTATTATCTGTAGTTATAGTTTATTGATGTCAATTATATTCTTACTTTGCACTCTGCTTCTGTTTCCTAGGTTGCTCTTGTCTTTGTTTTGCATTGTTTAATGCAAATTACTTTTATATTTTCCTGTCTAATGCCATACAACCATTGCTGTTTTATATACCACATTATGTTTAATATATTTTGTGTTTATTGAAGACAATTATAACAGTGAGAAATAAGCAATTTCTAAATAAATTCCCAGGTATTATACTTTCAAAAGTGTGACAGAATGCTGGAGAGCTGTAAAGTGGTTGCATTGTAAATGTGAAGCCTGATTTTAATCCCCAAACTAATGTTAACAAAATCTAGTTTGATGTTACACTATGTGATCCCAGCACTGGAGAATAATGGGATACATTTCTTGGATTATCTGGCAAAGGAGCCTATTGATGAGTTTCATGCCAGCTAGATATCCTGTTTTAAATAACAAATGGGATGTTCCTGAGGGATATTATCTGAGGTTTTTGTCAAGCTTCCACATACAACCACAAACAATACACATTTTTTCCCTAATGTACACACACACACACACACACACACACACAAACACACACACACACACACACACACAAACACACCTGTTTAAACAATGTTCCAGAGAAGCTTCACAGTAGGCAATCTATTACTAGCCATGAATTTGTCTTTAGTATGAGAGAGAGTGCAGCATAGTGCATCAGTAATATGAACTCACTTTTTTTCTGTAAATTTTGAATAAGGTCCCAGACACAGAGCACTAATAATGGGATAGTGGTAATCTCAAATTCTTCTAATCCACTGTGTTAGATATGTTTTATTAGGCTAAGCCTGAATAACTTCTCAATTAGATAAGCTTGGGCCTAACATCTACTAACTAGCAGGTAGTATTCTTTTAAATATATCCTAAACCATTAAACTAAGTAGAAACTGCCAGAGTGTATTTATTCAAGAACTAATATTGGTCTTTTGATGTGTCAGACTTCCATTGCATCTGTAACAGTTTAGATGACAATTTCACACAATGCATCACTTGGGAGTAATGGTACTGAGATGATAATTTTTCAACATTATTAATATAACAAAGTGAAATATTCTCTGAAGTCCCATGGGTCAACATTGAGTAAGCATCTAGTTAACAGTGTTGGTGGTCTTGATAAGGGAGTCTAACAACAGCTGCAAGTAGTCAAAATGAACATGAGCTTTAGAGTCATGATACATTTAGAATTGAAGGGATGGTACATAAAGAATAGAGGATCCACAGTTTGAAGGTGAATCTGGTGATTCATTACTGATTACCTTAATACCCATATTTTAAATAATGTGATCTTTGTTATTTTACTCTTTAGGCTTTGGTTACAAGTCAGGTATAACTGAGAATTGATAATGCCAAGGACTTGATCATAAAATGTTGTGGTTAACTTGCTGTAGGCACGTGAAATATTATAAAACATAAAATTCATGTTCAAATCATATGGACAGGGTAGGTACTATTTATGTATCAGATCATACAATGCATTGCCAAAATTTTAATCTTTTTCTGACTAATAATAGTGAACAGTTGAAAGCAAAGTTCATTTACACAAGGAATAAAATAATTTCTGTATGATGTTTGGTAACAAAAAGCCCAATGACAAAGTAGGATGATAAGGATATGAAATTCTATTATATATTAGAGATAGTACACTCATGAGATTATATACAAGATATTAGGCACCTGCAAAGACAGCAGGAAGTTCAGTACTGATTAGGAAAACAAGCAGAAACCAACAACCGTGTATAATATAACAAATATAACAAAGTGAAAGAGTTAAGGTAACATTTTTTCTAAGTTTTAAGTTTCTGTTATTTCTTTAGAATTGAGTTCTTCTATGGGTATAGAATATACCATATGTAAGGGGTTGAATGTGATTGTTTCCTATAGGCTTATGTATTTAGATATTTAGGGTTGCTGAGAAAGTTCTAACAGTATTTGTTCAACCAAAGTTGTCCTGTAATTAGACTCAATTCACAAATCAGAAAGACTCAAGCCTGCCTTACGATCTGCCATTTGGCCCATCCACATATCAGAAAATGTACCTTAATTGGTAGCTCAATGAGACAGTGTGGGGGTCATAGCCTGTTTTATGTCTTAATCTGCAGTTAAATCTGTGTTTTTATCAGGAAAAGCACAATATTGCAAGGTCAGTACAATGAATCTGGGTGTAAATATTCAAAAGAACAACACTGGTGTACTTTAGAAATAATTCTATCAACAGTATTGCTGGATAAATCATCGATCTACCCATGTGAACACATTTGAAGCCTGGTCTCTCAGTTTAAATTGTTCATAGTATTACCTGGGGCCAGGACCTGAAAGAGATTTAAGGATGACTGTGTATGTGGAATGCATAAGTCTAAGAGGCATAAAAGTCTGCAAAACCTACTCAGGGTGAGCTTTTCTATGGCCACTAGCCAGAGACACTTCTACATACATTTCATTTTTTTAAAAAAATGTAGACTATGTTCTTAATTAGTATGGGAGAAATATCCATTCATCACATATCACAATTCTCTCTCTCTCTCTCTCTCTCTCTCTCTCTCTCTCTCTCTCTCTCTCTTTCTGTTTTTTTTTTGTGTGTGTGTGTATGTGTGTGTCTCCTTTCCCTTTCTGCCTTCCTCTTCTCTCTCTAGTTGTTTTATTTCTTTCCTGTGTTATGCTGAACATTGTGCCATATTTTTTAAGCCATCTCATCCTCAACCTCTGCTTCCCTTCTTCTGAGCATTTCCTCTTCCATCTCAAACCTACAGCTGAGGGCCAGTGTGTTGGCTCAGTGGATACAGATGCTTGCCTCCAAGCTTGATGTTGTGAGTTCATTTCTGTGAGACCCCCTCTCTCAGGCCTTGGGCCTCCACAAATAAGTAAATCAAAAAATGTTGTCTACTGTTGTGCTATTTCATTGGCCCTTGAAAACATTTTTTTGTTAAAGGCTGGCAATTTAAAATTATATCCTTACACATATAACACAAATCTTAGACTAAACAAAAATATGTGAAATAATGAAGCAACATATTTCTATGTATTACTTTTGGTTTCCAGTCTATACTCTTATGAGAAATATATGACTTTTATAAAAATAGTAGGTTGTAGAAATTTCTAACTTTGTTAGAGTCAAATGAATAGCAGACTTTCAAATTGTTTTATCTTATTACATGATACATATTATACATATATTATATGATCATGATACATACTTATTTCTTCCTAACATATTACTATTATTGGAGAAAATTTTAGGTCGTCTGCAAAATCATTTTGCATAAGAATATGTATTGCCATTGGAATTGAAATTCCGAAGCCAAACATTTGAAGATAAGATACATTGTATATTAAATAGAATCAAGTAATGAATAAAAATGTTCAGGCAAAATTATTTTGGCCATTTTACAGGATTATCTACTTTATTCCTATTACATTTATTAATGTTAATGAAAATATAGGTATTTTATGCCAGCTATTTTTTATTATTATTTTTTTTATTAACTTGAATATTTCTTATATACATTTCGAGTGTTTTTCCCTTTCCCGGTTTCCAGGCAAACATCCCCTTCCCCCCCCCCCTTCCTTATGGGTGTTCCCCTCCCCACCCTCCCCCCATTGCCGCCCTCCCCCCGACAGTCTAGTTCACGGGGGGGGGGTTCAGTCTTAGCAGGACCCAGGGCGTCCCCTTCCACTGGTGCTCTTACTAGGATATTCATTGCTACCTATGAGGTCAGAGTCCAGGGTCAATCCATGTATAGTCTTTAGGTAGTGGCTTAGTCCCTGGAAGCTCTGGTTGCTTGGCATTGTTGAACATATGGGGTTTCAAGCCTCTTCAAGCTCTTCCAGTTCTTTCTCTGATTCCTTCAACGGGGGTCCCGTTCTCAGTTCAGTGGTTTGCTGCTGGCATTCGCCTCTGTATTTGCTGTATTCTGACTGTGTCTCTCAGGATCGATCTACATCCGGCTCCTGAACTGTCGGTCTGCACTTCTTTTTCATCCATCTTGTCTAATTGGGTGGCTGTATATGCTGGGCCACATGTGGGGCAGGCTCTGAATGGGTGTTCCTTCAGTCTCTGTTTTAATCTTTGCCTCTCTCTTCCCTGCCAAGGGTATTCTTGTTCCCCTTTTAAAGAAGGAGTGAAGCATTCACATTTTGATCATCCGTCTTGAGTTTCATTTGTTCTAGGCATCTAGGGTAATTCAAGCATTTGGGCTAATAGCCACTTATCAATGAGTGCATACCATGTATGTCTTTTCTGTGATTGGGTTAGCTCACTCAGGATGATATTTTCCAGTTCCAACCATTTGCCTACTAATTTCATAAAAGTCGTTGTTTTTGATAGCTGAGTAATTCTATTGTGTAGATGTACCACATTTTCTGTATCCATTCCTCTGTTGAAGGGCATCTGGGTTCTTTCCAGCTTCTATTATTATAAATAAGGCTGCGATGAACATAGTGGAGCAGTCTTTTTTATATGTTGGGGCATCTTTTGGGTATATGCCCAAGAGGTATAGCTGGATCCTCAGGCAGTTCAATGTCCAATTTTCTGAGGAACCTCCAGACTGATTTCCAGAATGGTTGTACCAGTCTGCAACCCCACCAACAATGGAGGAGTGTTCCTCTTTCTCCACATCCTCGCCAGCATTTGCTGTCACCTGAGTTTTTGATCTTAGCCATTCTCACTGGTGTGAGGTGAAATCTCAGGGTTGCTTTGATTTGCATTTCCCTGATGACTAAAGATGTTGAACATCTCTTTAGATGTTTCTCAGCCATTCGGCATTCCTCAAGCTGTGAATTCTTTGTTTAGCTCTGAACCCCATTTTTAATAGGGTTATTTGTCTCCCTGCGGTCTAAATTTTTGAGTTCTTTGTATATTTTGGATATAAGGCCTCTATCTGTTGTAGGATTGGTTAAGATCTTTTCCCAATCTGTTGGTTGCCGTTTTGTCCTAACCACAGTGTCCTTTGCCTTACAGAAGCTTTGTAGTTTTATGAGATCCCATTTGTCGTTTCTTGATCTTAGAGCATAAGCCATTGGCGTTTTGTTCAGGAAATTTTTTCCGGTGCCCATGTGTTCCAGTTGCTTCCCTAGTTTTTCTTCTATTAGTTTGAGTGTGTCTGGTTTGATGTGGAGGTCCTTGATCCACTTGGACTTAAGCTTTGTACAGGGTGATAAGCATGGATCGATCTGCATTCTTCTACATGTTGACCTCCAGTTAAACCAGCACCATTTGCTGAAAATGCTACCTTTTTTCCATTGGATGGTTTTGGCTCCTTTGTCAAAAATCAAGTGACCATAGGTGTGTGGGTTCATTTCTGGGTCTTCAATTCTATTCCATTGTTCTATCTGTCTGTCTCTGTACCAATACCATGCAGTTTTTATCACTATTGCTCTGTAATACTGCTTGAGTTCAGGGATAGTGATTCCCCCTGAAGTCCTTTTATTGTTGAGGATAGTTTTGGCTATCCTGGGTTTTTTGTTATTCCAGATGAATTTGCAAATTGTTCTGTCTAACTCTTTGAAGAATTGGATTGGTATTTTGATGGGGATTGCATTGAATCTGTAGATCGCTTTTGGTAAAATGGCCATTTTTACTATATTAATCCTGCCAATCCATGAGCATGGGAGATCTTTCCATCTTCTGAGGTCTTCTTCAATTTCTTTCTTGAGAGTCTTGAAGTTCTTGTTTTACAAATGTTTTACTTGCTTGGTTAAAGTCACACCGAGGTACTTTGTATTATTTGGGTCTATTATGAAGGGTGTCGTTTCCCTAATTTCTTTCTCGGCTTGTTTCTCTTTTGTGTAGAGGAAGGCTACTGATTTATTTGAGTTAATTTTATACACAGCCACTTTGCTGAAGTTGTTTATCAGCTTTAGTAGTTCTCTGGTGGAACTTTTGGGATCACTTAAATATACTATCATGTCATCTGCAAAAAGTGATATTTTGACTTCTTCCTTTCCAATCTGTATCCCCTTGACCTCCTTTTGTTGTCTGATTGCTCTGGCTAGAACTTCAAGAACTATATTGAATAAGTAGGGAGAGAGTGAGCAGCCTTGTCTAGTCCCTGATTTTAGTGGGATTGCTTCAAGTTTCTCTCCATTTAGTTTAATGTTAGCAACTGGTTTGCTGTATATGGCTTTTACTATGTTCAGGTATGGGCCTTGAATTCCTATTCTTTCCATGACTTTTATCATGAAGGGGTGTTGAATTTTGTCAAATGCTTTCTCAGCATCTAATGAAATGATCATGTGGTTTTGTTCTTTCAGTTTGTTTATATAATGGATCACGTTGATGGTTTTCTGTATATTAAACCATCCCTGCATGCCTGGGATGAAGCCTACTTGATCATGGTGGATGATTGTTTTGATGTGCTCTTGGATTCGGTTTGCCAGAATTTTGTTGAGTATTTTTGCGTCGATGTTCATAAGGGAAATTGGTCTGAAGTTCTCTTTCTTTGTTGGGTCTTTGTGTGGTTTAGGTATAAGAGTAATTGTGGCTTCATAGAAGGAGTTTGGTAGTGCTCCATCTGTTTCAATTTTATGGAATAGTTTGGATAATATTGGTATGAGGTCTTCTATGAAGGTCTGATAGAATTCTGCACTAAATCTGTCTGGACCTGGGCTCTTTTTGGTTGGGAGACCTTTAATGACTGCTTCTATTTCCTTAGGAGTTACGGGGTTGTTTAACTGGTTTATCTGTTCCTGATTTAACTTCGGTACCTGGTATCTGTCTAGGAAATTGTCCATTTCCTGAAGATTTTCAAGTTTTGTTGAATATAGGCTTTTATACTAAGATCTGATGATTTTTTGAATTTCCTCTGAATCTGTAGTTATGTCTCCCTTTTCATTTCTGATTTTGTTAATTTGGACGCACTCTCTGTGTCCTGTCGTTAGTCTGGCTAAGGGTTTATCTATCTTGTTGATTTTCTCAAAGAATCAACTTTTGGTTCTGTTGATTCTTTCTATGGTTCTTTTTGTTTCTACTTGGTTGATTTCAGCTCTGAGTTTGATTATTTCCTGCCTTCTACTCCTCCTGGGTGTATTTGCTTCTTTTTGTTCTAGAGCTTTTAGATGTGCTGTCAAGCTGCTGACATATGCTCTTTCCTGTTTCTTTCTGCAGGCACTCAGCGCTATGAGTTTTCCTCTTAGCACAGCTTTCATTGTGTCCCATAAGTTTGGGTATGTTGTACCTTCATTTTCATTAAATTCTAAGCAGTCTTTAATTTCTTTCTTTATTTCTTCCTTGACCAGGTTATCATTGAGTAGAGCATTGTTCAATTTCCACGTATATGTGGGCATTCTTCCCTTATTATTATTGAAGACCAGCTTTAGGCCGTGGTGGTCCGATAGCACGCATGGGATTATTTCTATCTTTCTGTACCTGTTGATATGCCAGCTATTTTAAAGAGTATTTTCTATTTTTTAAAAAATGCTATTTCATGTTATGTACAATAGGGATATAGTAGTTGAAATGCTTCTTTTACTAATGGAACATTATATATATTTCAATTTCAATTTGTCTCTTAGTCTTTAATGGTAACACATTCTAAAAATTTTCACTGATTTCAGTGACATATGTAGCAAGGTAAACTTGTTTTTCAGGCATGATAATAACCAGTTAGATAATTTACAATGCATTGTAAAATAGCAATTTCAGTATATTTCATTATTTCCTTGACATTTTCAGATATTGGAAATACAAATTTCTGCAATAAAGATTTTGTTCAAGTGCTTGCTTCATCTATGCCAAATCAAATTTCTTTTAGCTCAGAAAGTAACCAGTTTTCATATTTCTTTCCTACTATCTTTAGCTCTTTATCCATCAAACATTTGAAATGTAATAATCCCAAATTAAATGTCTATTAGAAGCTAAGTCTGCAATGAATGTTGCATAGTTGGCAAAACTCCAAGAGGAATGTTCCTGCAGTTTTCTTCCTCGGGGCCATGTGAAAGATTGTGAGGAGAATGATACCTAAATTGTTATCAGGTTGGCTTTCTGTTTTTAACTAGTAGTATCAGTATGACCTTGGAAATGAACAACATTCTAGAATGCTGTCATATTCAGTTGTCACATATGGGAGAGGACATTGATTTTCCTAATTTTGATAGTCTCTACCATACCCAGATCTAGGTTTCTTTGACAACCTGCTCTTTCTGTGTGCATATGTCTCTGTATTCATGTCTCTTGATACATATGTATATTTATATCTGCACAAAATGTTATTGTAAAATCCTAGATTCCGGTGCAGAGCAGTCTATTTGAGTGTTATCTCATCATCCTTCTCTGTCTTTAGGCATTATGATTGTATGATAAACTGTTAAGTGGGGTAAGGTTATAATGTTAAACTTCTTTAAATTCTTACACTCATGGTTGCCATTTTTATAGATGTCATCAATGGACAGCACAAAGAACCTGAAGGAAAGATTCCTGATCCCATTTTTTCTGATGTGGAGACTCTGTGTTAGTGAGATTAAGCCACTTGACCAAGGGCACATGGTTACATGCAGTTTTTTTAAAAAGTGAGGAAAGAGATCATTAAACAATGTCACATACAGATTGTAGCATGTACAACTGAACAAGAAAACAAGCACACAAGGAAACAAGTCATAATTGGAGTGGCACTGACACATTGTTAATAAAAACCTACTTATTTAGAAAATTTTATATATTAAAAGGAAAGTGCCCATGTGACCTGGATTTCCCCAAAGATAACCTAAAACCAAATTCTGTTCTCACACAATAATGGAATTGAACCGGACTTAAAACTATGGAGAATGAGGCTGCTGTGTACCCACTTCCTTTCCAGAGATGAGCATTGAGAATATTTACTAACATCTACTGTTCAGTATACCTGATGCTGTTTGTTCTCTGTTCTTAAATACAAATGATTTGACCTAGGGATAATTGTCACCTTGTTCTCCATTTGTGTAAGGAAATGAAGTATAAAGAATATTGGAAAACCGCTCATGATTGCCTTGTCAAAGAGAATGGGTTTGGAGTGAGAGATCTTGCTGTCTCCTTCTAGAATTATATTGAGCGGTTTTTGGCCAGAGTCCCGGGCCGGCGGATCCCTGCCCTCAGCAGCTCTCTGCTCCCAGGCCCCCTGGAGGGGAGCTCTCGCCGCCTGGTCGGGCGGGCACTCCTGAGGCAGTAGAGCGGAGGAGACCACCAATGCTGCCCACCCCTGCCCACATCCCTGGCCCAGGAGGAAACTGTATATGGCCTCTGGGTACCTGTAGAGGAGGGCCCAGGAGCAGCAGGTCCACTGCGTCTGAGACACCGCACCTGAAGGGACCGACCAGATAAACAGTTCTCTGCACCCAAATCCCGTGGGAGGGAGAGCTAAAACTTCAGAGAGGTAGACACGCCTGGGAAACCAGAAGAGACTGCACGCTGCACACAGTACTGATCCCAGAGGAAAACACCAAAAGCTATCTGGAACCCTGGTGCACGGAAACTCCCGGAAAGGGCGGCGCAGATCTTCCTGGTTGCTGAGACCGCGGAGAGCTCATAGGCAACACCCCGCGAGCAAACTTGAGCCTCGGGACCACAGGTAAGACCAACTTTTCTGCTACAAACGACCTGCCTGGTGAACTCAAGACACAGGCCCACAGGAACAGCTGAAGACCTGTAGAGAGGAAAAACTACACGCCAGAAAGCAGAACACTCTGTCCCCATAACTGGCTGAAAGAAAACAGGAAAACAGGTCTACAGCACTCCTGAAACACAGGCTTATAAGACAGTCTAGCCACTGTCAGAAATAGCAGAACAAAGTAACACTAGAGATAATCTGATGACGAGAGGCAAGCACAGGAACCCAAGCAACAGAAACCAAGACTACATGGCATAATCGGAGCCCAATTCTCCCACCAAAGCAAACAAGGAATATCCAAACACACCAGAAAAGCAAGATCTAGTTTCAAAATCATATTTGATCATGATGTTGGAGGACTTCAAGAAAGACATGAAGAACTCCCTTAGAGAAACACAGGAAAACATAAATAAACAAGTAGAAGCCTACAGAGAGGAATCGCAAAAATTCCTAAAAGAATTCCAGGAAAATATAAATAAACAAGTAGAAGCCCATAGAGAGGAGTCACAAAAATCCCTAAAAGAATTCCAGGAAAACATAAATAAACAAGTAGAAGCCCATAGAGAGGAGTCACAAAAATCCCTGAAAGAATTCCAGGAAAACACAATCAAACAGTTGACGGAATTAAAAATGGAAATAGAAGCAATCAAGAAAGAACACATGGAAACAACCCTGGATATAGAAAACCAAAAGAAGAGACAAGGAGCTGTAGATACAAGCTTCACCAACAGAATACAAGAGATGGAAGAGAGAATCTCAGGAGCAGAAGATTCCATAGAAATCATTGACACAACTGTCAAAGATAATGTAAAGCTGAAAAAACTACTGGTCCAAAACATACAGGAAATCCAGGACTCAATGAGAAGATCAAACCTAAGGATAATAGGTATAGAAGAGAGTTAAGACTCCCAGCTCAAAGGCCCAGTAAATATCTTCAACAAAATCATAGAAGAAAACTTCCCTAACCTAAAAAAAAGAGATACCCATAGGCATACAAGAAGCCTACAGAACTCCAAATAGATTGGACCAGAAAAGAAACACCTCCTGTCACATAATAGTCAAAACATCAAACGCACAAAATAAAGAAAGAATATTAAAAGCAGTAAGGGAAAAAGGTCAAGTAACATATGAAGGCAGACCTATCAGAATCACACCAGACTTTTCGCCAGAAACTATGAAGGCCAGAAGATCCTGGACTGATGTCATACAGACCCTAAGAGAACACAAATGCCAGCCCAGGTTACTATATCCTGCAAAACGCTCAATCAACATAGATGGAGAAACCAAGATATTCCATGACAAAACCAAATTTATACAATATCTTTCTACAAATCCAGCACTACAAAGGATAATAAATGGTAAAGCCCAACATAAGGAGGCAAGCTATACCCTAGAAGAAGCAAGAAACTAATCGTCTTGGCAACAAAACAAAGAGAAGAAAAGCACACAAACATAACCTCACATCCAAATATGAATACAACCGGAAGCAATAATCACTATTCCTTAATATCTCTCAACATCAATGGCCTCAACTCCCCAATAAAAAGACATAGATTAACAAAGTGGATACGCAACGAGGAACCTGCATTCTGCTGCCTACAGGAAACACATCTCAGAGACAAAGACAGACACTACCTCAGAGTGAAAGGCTGGGAAACAACTTTCCAAGCAAATGGTCAGAAGAAGCAAGCTGGAGTAGCCATTCTAATATCAAATAAAATCAATTTTCAACTAAAAGTCATCAAAAAAGATAAGGAAGGACACTTTATATTCATCAAAGGAAAAATACACCAAGATGAACTCTCAATCCTAAATATCTATGCCCCAAATACAAGGGCACCTACATACGTAAAAGAAACCTTACTAAAGCTCAAAACACACATTACACCTCACACAATAATAGTGGGAGATTTCAATCCCCCACTCTCATCAATGGACAGATCATGGAAACAGAAATTAAACAGAGACGTAGACAGACTAAGAGAAGTCATGAGCCAAATGGACTTAACAGATATTTATAGAACATTCTATCCTAAAGCAAAAGGATATACCTTCTTCTCAGCTCCTCATGGTACTTTCTCCAAAATTGACCATATAATTGGTCAAAAAACGGGCCTCGACAGGTACAGAAAGATAGAAATAATCCCATGCGTGCTATCAGACCACCAGGCCTAAAACTGGTCTTCAATATCAATAAGGGAAGAATGCCCACATATACGTGGAAATTGAACAGTGCTCTACTCAATGATAACCTGGTCAAGGAAGAAATAAAGAAAGAAATTAAAGACTTTTTAGAATTTAATGAAAATGAAGATACAACATACCCAAACTTATGGGACACAATGAAAGCTGTGCTAAGAGGAAAACTCATAGCGCTGAGTGCCTGCAGAAAGAAACAGGAAAGAGCATATGTCAGCAGCTTGACAGCACACCTAAAAGCTCTAGAACAAAAAGAAGCAAATACACCCAGGAGGAGTAGAAGGCAGGAAATAATCAAACTCAGAGCTGAAATCAACCAAGTAGAAACAAAAAGAACCATAGAAAGAATCAACAGAACCAAAGTTGGTTCTTTGAGAAAATCAACAAGATAGATAAACCCTTAGCCAGACTAAGGAGAGGACACAGAGTGTGTCCAAATTAACAAAATCAGAAATGAAAAGGGAGACATAACTACAGATTCAGAGGAAATTCAAAAAATCATCAGATCTTAGTATAAAAGCCTATATTCAACAAAACTTGACAATCTGCAGGAAATGGACAATTTCCTAGACAGATACCAGGTACCGAAGTTCAATCAGGAACAGATAAACCAGTTAAACAACCCCATAACTCCTAAGGAAATAGAAGAAGTCATTAAAGGTCTCCCAACCAAAAAGAGCCCAGGTCCAGACGGGTTTAGTGCAGAATTCTATCAGACCTTCATAGAAGACCTCGTACCAATATTATCCAAACTATTCCACAAAATTGAAACAGATGGAGCACTACCGAACTCCTTCTATGAAGCCACAATTACTCTTATACCTAAACCACACAAAGACCCAACAAAGAAAGAGAACTTCAGACCAATTTCCCTTATGAACATCGATGCAAAAATACTCAACAAAATTCTGGCAAACCGAATCCAAGAGCACATCAAAACAATCATCCACCATGATCAAGTAGGCTTCATCCCAGGCATGCAGGGATGGTTTAATATACGGAAAACCATCAACGTGATCCATTATATAAACAAACTGTAAGAACAAAACCACATGATCATTTCATAGATGCTGAGAAAGCATTTGACAAAATTCAACACCCCTTCATGATAAAAGTCCTGGAAAGAATAGGAATTCAAGGCCCATACCTAAACATAGTAAAAGCCATATACAGCAAACCAGTGGCTAACATTAAACTAAATGGAGAGAAACTTGAAGCAATCCCACTAAAATCAGGGACTAGAGAAGGCTGCCCACTCTCTCCCTACCTATTCAATATAGTTCTTGAAGTTCTAGCCAGAGCATTCAGACAACAAAAGGAGGTCAAGGGGATACAGATTGGAAAAGAAGAAGTCAAAATATCACTATTTGCAGATGATATGATAGTATATTTAAGTGATCCCAAAAGTTCAACCAGAGAACTACTAAAGCTGATAAACAACTTCAGCAAAGTGGCTGGGTATAAAATTAACTCAAATAAATCAGTAGCCTTCCTCTACACAAAAGAGAAACAAGCCGAGAAAGAAATTAGGGAAATGACACCCTTCATAATAGATCCAAATAATATAAAGTACCTCGGTGTGACTTTAACCAAGCAAGGGAAAGATCTGTACAATAAGAACTTCAAGACTCTGAAGAAAGAAATTGAAGAAGATCTCAGAAGATGGAAAGATCTCCCATGCTCATGGATTGGCAGGATTAATATAGTAAAAATGGCCATTCTACCAAAAGCGATCTACAGATTCAATGCAATCCCCATCAAAATACCAATCCAATTCTTCAAAGAGTTAGACAGAACAATTTGCAAATTCATCTGGAATAACAAAAAACCCAGGATAGCTAAAACTATCCTCAACAATAAAAGGACTTCAGGGGGAATCACTATCCCAGATCTCAAGCAGTATTACAGAGCAATAGTGATAAAAACTGCATGGTATTGGTACAGAGACAGACAGATATACCAATGGAACAGAATTGAAGACCCAGAAATGAACCCACACACCTCTGGTCACTTGATTTTTGACAAAGGAGCCAAAACCATCCAATGGAAAAAAGATAGCATTTTCAGCAAATGGTACTGGTTCAACTGGAGGTCAACATGTAGAAGAATGCAGATCGATCCATGCTTATCACCCTGTACAAAGCTTAAGTCCAAGTGGATCAAGGACCTCCACATCAAACCAGATACACTCAAACTAATAGAAGAAAAACTAGGGAAGCATTTGGAACACATGGGCACTGGAAAAAATTTCCTGAACAAAACACCAATGGCTTATGCTCTAAGATCAAGAATGGACAAATGGGATCTCATAAAACTGCAAAGCTTCTGTAAGGCAAAGGACACTGTGATTAGGACAAAACGGCAACCAACAGATTGGGAAAAGATCTTTACCAATCCTACAACAGATAGAGGCCTTATATCCAAAATATACAAAGAACTCAAGAAGTTAGACCGCAGGGAGACAAATAACCCTATTAAAAAATGGGGTTCAGAGCTAAACAAACAATTCACAGCTGAGGAATGCTGAATGGCCGAGAAAAACCTAAAGAAATGTTCATCATCGTTAGTCATAAGGGAAATGCAAATCAAAACAACCCTGAGATTTCACCTCACACCAGTGAGAATGGCTAAGATCAAAAACTCAGGTGACAGCAAATGCTGGCGAGGATGCGGAGAAAGAGGAACACTCCTCCATTGTTGGTTGGATTGCAGACTGGTACAACCATTCTGCAAATCAGTCTGGAGGTTCCTCAGAAAATTGGACATTGAACTGCCTGAGGATCCAGCTATACCTCTCCTGGGCATATACCCAAAATTCGCCCCAACATATAAAAAAGACACGTGTTCCACTATGTTCATCGCAGCCTTATTTATAATAGCCAGAAGCTGGAAAGAACCCAGATGCCCTTCAACAGAGGAATGGATACAGAAAATGTGGTACATCTACACAATGGAATATTACTCAGCTATCAAAAACAATGACTTTATGAAATTCGTAGGCAAATGGTTGGAACTGGAAAATATCATCCTGAGTGAGCTAACCCAATCACAGAAAGACATACATGGTATGCACTCATTGATAAGTGGCTATTAGCCCAAATGCTTGAATTACCCTAGATGCCTAGAACAAATGAAACTCAAGATGGATGATCAAAATGTGAATGCAGATCGCTCCTGAGAGACACAGCCAGAATACAGCAAATACAGAGGCGTATGCCAGCAGGAAACCACTGAACTGAGAACAGGACCCCCGTTGAAGGAATCAGAGAAAGAACTGGAAGAGCTTGAAGGAGCTCGAGACCCCATATGTACAGCAATGCCAAAAGCAGAGCTTCCAGGGACTAATCCACTACCCAAAGACTGTACATGGACTGACCCTGGACTCTGACCTCATAGGTAGCAATGAATATCCTAGTAAGAGCACCAGTGGAAGGGGAAGCCCTGGGTCCTGCTAAGACTGAACCCCCAGTGAACTAGACTCTTGGGGAGAAGGCAGCAATGGGGGGAGGGTTGGGAGGGGAACACCCATAAAGAAGGGGAGGGGGGAGGGGGATGTTTGCCCGGAAACCGGGAAAGGGAATAACACTCGAAATGTATATAAGAAATACTCAAGTTAATAATAATAATAATAATAATAATAATAATAATAATAATAATAAAAGAATTATATTGAGCAACCAGACTGCTGCCAACTAGTGTGCCCACTGAAGGCTTAAAATGGCTCTGGTACAGATTAGGATGTGCTGTAAGCATGCCTGGTGGTGGTGGTGCATGCCTTTAATTCCAGCACTTAATAAGTAATGACAAGTGGATCTCTGTGATCTTGAAGGCAGCCTGATCTACAGAGCTAGTTACCCAAATAATCTCTGTTTTAAACCACCAAAAAAGAAAGAGTTGTAAATGTAAATATAAACTAAAATTTGAAGAGAGTATAAAGTAAAGATATTTAAATATTGAAAAATATTGAAACAATAACCTTTGGTATAAATTGGGTTAAATAGGTACACTCCTCTTTTGTTGGTGGGATTGGAAGATGGTACAACCACTCTGAAAATCACTCTGGAGGTTCCTCAGAAATTGGACATAGTATTACCCAGCTATACCACTCCTGGGCATATTCCCAAAAGATGCTCCAATATATAACAAGGACACATGGTCCACTAATTTCATAGCAGCCTTATTTATAATAACCAGAAACTGGAGAGAATCCAGATGTCCCTCAACAAAGGAATGGATACAGAAAATGTGGCACATTTACATAATGGAATACTACCCAGCTATTAAAAACAATGATTTCATGAAATTCATAAGCAAATGGATGGAACTAGAAAATATCATCCTGAGTGAGGTAACCCACTTACAGAAGAACTCACATGGTATGCACTCACTGATAAGTAGATATTATCCCAAAAGCTCAGAATACCCCAGAAACGATTCACAGCCTATATGAAGCTCAAGAAGAAGGAAGACTAAAACATAAATGCTTCAGCCCTCCTTAGAAAGAGGAACAAAATACTCACAGGAAGAAATACAGGGACAAAGAGTGGAGTAGGAACTGAAGGAAAGGTCATCCAGAGACTGCCCCACCTGGGGATCCATCCCATAATTCACCACCAAATCCAATCACTATTACTGGTGCCAAGAAGTGCTTTTTGGCAGAAGACTGATATGGATGTCTTCTGAGAGGCTGTGCCAGAGTCTATTACAGATGAGGATGCTTGCAGCTAACCATTGGACTGAGCATGGGGACCCCAGTGGAGGAGCTAGAGAAAGGATTGAAGGTGCTGAAAGGGTTTGAAACCTCATAGGAAGAACAACAATATCAACGAACCAGACCCTCCAGAGTTCCTGGGAACTAAACCACCAACCAAAAAGTACATATGAAGGGACCCATGACTCCAGCTGCATATGTAGCAGAGGATGGCATTACCTGGCATTAATAGGAGAAGAAGCCCTTGTACCCGTGAAGGCTCATTTTCCCATGGAGGGGAATGCCAGGGTGGTGAGGTGGGAGTGGGTGGGTGAGAGTGGAAGCATCTCCCTGGAGTCTGGAGGAGGTTGGAAGAGGGGGATGAGAAGGAGGAAGAGGATAACATTTGAAATGTAAATACATAAAATATATAATAAAAAAGACTAGGCAAAAAATATAGTATTAACACTACATGTGCCTTTTTAGGTTTTTCCCTTGGAACTGGTGTCCAATTGAAAAATTAAATTGCAGCAATAGCTCACATTCTCCTTCTATCAGACTATCTGCTCTTGGATACTGACAATTTAATCAGCAGACAATATTATCTTCATTTCTTTATCTGTAAATGAATCCACGAATGCTTCTTTTGTTGCTCTAGCTGTGTAAACTTCCATATGCTCTGGGTAAAAGTGAG